>NW_026701470.1:0-97891 GCF_030435755.1 Ochotona princeps | reverse complement strand
TTGTTTCCTTGATTGAATTAGCTCTCACACCAATATTTGCGTCTAGAGCCTTTGCATTGAGGGCTATCTGAAAACGGCTGTGGCGCTGAAGGTGCCTGTGAATGTGGAGTTGGTTGCATGTGAAACCCACAGGTGGAGCATTCGTTTGTGTGGGGGGATGCTCACCAAGCTTCATTTCAGTCCTAGGCACTCAAAGGGCACTAAGCATAGAGTGTGAAAACTGAGTTTCCTTGAGAGCTGCTTGGAAGCCTGATGGTGTGTGAAGTTAGTGAGCCAAATGGAGTTGTTCCCCCACAAGAACCACTCGGCTGATCCTTCTTCAATATGCCCTTCACCAACATGCAGTGTTTCCTTGATTGAATTAGCTCTCACACCAATATTTGCGTCTAGAGCCTTTGCATTGAAGGCTATCTGAAAATGGCTGTGGCGCTGAAGTTGCCTGTGAATGTGGAGTTGGTGGCATGTGAAACCCGCATGTGGAGCATTCGTTTGTGTGGGATGCTCTACCAGGTTCATTCCTAGATAATGCACTCAAAGGGCACTAAGCATAGAGTGTGAAAACTGAGTTCCTTGAGAGCTGCTTGGAAGCCTGATGGTGTGTGAAGTTAGTGAGCCAAATGGAGTTGTTCTCCCACAAGAACCACTCGGCTGATCCTTCTTCAATATGCCTTTCACTAACATGCAGTGTTTCCTTGATTGAATTTGCTCTCACACCAATAATTGGGTCTAGAGCCTTTACATTGTGGGCTATCTGAAAACGGCTGTGGCGCTGAAGTTGCTTGTGAATGTGGAGTTGGTGGCATGTGAAACCCGCATGTGGAGCATTCGTTTGTGTGGGATGCTCTACCAGGTTCATTCCTAGATAATGCACTCAAAGGGCACTAAGCATAGAGTGTGAAAACGGAGTTTACTTGAGGGCTGCTTGGAAGCCTGATGGTGTGTGAAGTTAGTGAGCCAAATGGAGTTGTTCTTCCACAAGAACCACTCGGCTGATCCTTCTTCAATATGCCCTTCACCAACATGCAGTGTTTCCTTGATTGAATTAGCTCTCACACCAATATTTGCGTCTAGAGCCTTTGCATTGAAGGCTATCTGAAAATGGCTGTGGCGCTGAAGTTGCCTGTGAATGTGGAGTTGGTGGCATGTGAAACCCGCATGTGGAGCATTCGTTTGTGTGGGATGCTCTACCAGGTTCATTCCTAGATAATGCACTCAAAGGGCACTAAGCATAGAGTGTGAAAACTGAGTTTCCTTGAGAGCTGCTTGGAAGCCTGATGGTGTGTGAAGTTAGTGAGCCAAATGGAGTTGTTCTCCCACAAGAACCACTCGGCTGATCCTTCTTCAATATGCCTTTCACTAACATGCAGTGTTTCCTTGATTGAATTAGCTCTCACACCAATAATTGGGTCTAGAGCCTTTACATTGTGGGCTATCTGAAAACGGCTGTGGCGCTGAAGTTGCTTGAGAATGTGGAGTTGGTGGCATGTGAAACCCGCATGTGGAGCATTGGTTTGTGTGGATGCTCTACCAGGTTCATTCCTAGTAATGCACTCAAAGGGCACTAAGCATAGAGTGTGAAAGCTGAGTTTCCTTGAGAGCTGCTTGGAAGCCTGATGGTGTGTGAAGTTAGTGAGCCAAATGGAGTTGTTCTCCCACAAGAACCACTCGGCTGATCCTTCTTCAATATGCCCTTCACCAACATGCAGTGTTTCCTTGATTGAATTAGCTCTCACACCAATATTTGCGTCTAGAGCCTTTGCATTGAGGGCTATCTGAAACGGCTGTGGCGCTGAAGGTGCCTGTGAATGTGGAGTTGGTTGCATGTGAAACCCACAGGTGGAGCATTCTTTTGTGTGGGATGCTCACCAAGCTTCATTTCAGTCCTAGGCACTCAAAGGGCACTAAGCACAGAGTGTGAAAACTGAGTTTCCTTGAGAGCTGCTTGGAAGCCTGATGGTGTGTGAAGTTAGTGAGCCAAATGGAGTTGTTCTCCCACAAGAACCACTCGGCTGATCCTTCTTCAATATGCCCTTCACCAACATGCATTGTTTCCTTGATTGAATTAGCTCTCACACCAATATTTGCGTCTAGAGCCTTTGCATTGAGGGCTATCTGAAAACGGCTGTGGCGCTGAAGTTGCCTGTGAATGTGCAGTTGGTGGCATGTGAAACCCGCATGTGGAGCATTGGTTTGTGTGGGATGCTCTACCAGGTTCATTCCTAGATAATGCACTCAAAGGGCACTAAGCATAGAGTGTGAAAACTGAGTTTCCTTGAGAGCTGCTTGGAAGCCTGATGGTTGTGTGAAGTTAGTGAGCCAAATGGAGTTGTTCTCCCACAAGAACCACTTGGCTGATCCTTCTTCAATATGCCTTTCACTAACATGCAGTGTTTCCTTGATTGAATTAGCTCTCACACCAATATTTGCGTCTAGAGCCTTTGCATTGAGGGCTATCTGAAAACGGCTGTGGCGCTGAAGTTGCCTGTGAATGTGGAGTTGGTGGCATGTGAAACCCGCATGTGGAGCATTCGTTTGTGTGGGATGCTCTACCAGCTTCATTTCAGTCCTAGGCACTCAAAGGGCACTAAGCATAGAGTGTGAAAACTGAGTTTCCTTGAGAGCTGCTTGGAAGCCTGATGGTGTGTGAAGTTAGTGAGCCAAATGGAGTTGTTCTCCCACAAGAACCACTCGGCTGATCCTTCTTCAATATGCCCTTCACCAACATGCAGTGTTTCCTTGATTGAATTAGCTCTCACACCAATATTTGCGTCTAGAGCCTTTGCATTGAGGGCTATCTGAAAACGGCTGTGGCGCTGAAGTTGCCTGTGAATGTGGAGTGGTGGCATGTGAAACCGCATGTGGAGCATTGGTTTGTGTGGGATGCTCTACCAGGTTCATTCCTAGATAATGCACTCAAAGGGCACTAAGCATAGAGTGTGAGAAACTGAGTTTCCTTGAGAGCTGCTTGGAAGCCTGATGGTGTGTGAAGTTAGTGAGCCAAATGGAGTTGTTCTCCCACAAGAACCACTTGGCTGATCCTTCTTCAATATGCCTTTCACTAACATGCAGTGTTTCCTTGATTGAATTAGCTCTCACACCAATATTTGCGTCTAGAGCCTTTGCATTGAGGGCTATCTGAAAACGGCTGTGGCGCTGAAGTTGCCTGTGAATGTGGAGTTGGTTGCATGTGAAACCCGCATGTGCAGCATTCGTTTGTGTGGGATGCTCTACCAGCTTCATTTCAGTCCTAGGCACTCAAAGGGCACTAAGCATAGAGTGTGAAAACTGAGTTTCCTTGAGAGCTGCTTGGAAGCCTGATGGTGTGTGAAGTTAGTGAGCCAAATGGAGTTGTTCTCCCACAAGAACACTCGGCTGATCCTTCTTCAATATGCCCTTCACCAACATGCAGTGTTTCCTTGATTGAATTAGCTCTCACACCAATATTTGCGTCTAGAGCTTTGCATTGAGGGCTATCTGAAAACGGCTGTGGCGCTGAAGTTGCCTGTGAATGTGGAGTTGGTGGCATGTGAAACCCGCATGTGGAGCATTGGTTTGTGTGGGATGCTCTACCAGGATCATTCCAAGATAATGCACTCAAAGGGCACTAAGCATAGAGTGTGAAAACTGAGTTTCCTTGAGAGCTGCTTGGAAGCCTAATGGTGTGTGAAGTTAGTGAGCCAAATGGAGTTGTTCTCCCACAAGAACCACTCGGCTGATCCTTCTTCAATATGCCCCTCACCAACATGCAGTGTTTCCTTGATTGAATTAGCTCTCACACCAATATTTGCGTCTAGAGCCTTTGCATTGAGGGCTTTCTGAAAACGGCTGTGGCGCTGAAGTTGCCTGTGAATGTGGAGTTGGTGGCATGTGAAACCCGCATGTGGAGCATTGGTTTGTGTGGGATGCTCTACCAGGTTCATTCCTAGATAATGCACTCAAAGGGCACTAAGCATAGAGTGTGAAAACTGAGTTTCCTTGAGAGCTGCTTGGAAGCCTGATGGTGTGTGAAGTTACTGAGCCAAATGGAGTTGTTCTCCCACAAGAACCACTCGGCTGATCCTTCTTCAATATGCCCTTCACCAACATGCAGTGTTTCCTTGATTGAATTAGCTCTCACACCAATATTTGCGTCTAGAGCCTTTGCATTGAGGGCTATCTGAAAACGGCTGTGGCGCTGAAGTTGCCTGTGAATGTGGAGTTGGTGGCATGTGAAACCCGCATGTGGAGCATTCATTTGTGTGGGATGCTCTACCAGGTTCATTCCTAGATAATGCACTCAAAGGGCACTAAGCATAAGTGTGAAAACTGAGTTTCCTTGAGAGCTGCTTGGAAGCCTGATGGGTGTGAAGTTAGTGAGCCAAATGGAGTTGTTCTCCCACAAGAACCACTCGGCTGATCCTTCTTCAATATGCCTTTCACTAACATGCAGTGTTTCCTTGATTGAATTAGCTCTCACACCAATATTTGCGTCTAGAGCCTTTGCATTGAGGGCTATCTGAAAACGGCTGTGGCGCTGAAGTTGCCTGTGAATGTGGAGTTGGTGGCATGTGAAACCCGCATGTGGAGCATTCGTTTGTGTGGGATGCTCTACCAGGTTCATTCCAAGATAATGCACTCAAAGGGCACTAAGCATAGAGTGTGAAAAACTGAGTTTCCTTGAGAGCTGCTTGGAAGCCTGATGGTGTGTGAAGTTAGTGAGCCAAATGGAGTTGTCTCCCACAAGAACCACTCGGCTGATCCTTCTTCAATATGCCCTTCACCAACATGCAGTGTTTCCTTGATTGAATTAGCTCTCACACCAATATTTGCGTCTAGAGCCTTTGCATTGAGGGCTATCTGAAAACGGCTGTGGCGCTGAAGTTGCCTGTGAATGTGGAGTTGGTGGCATGTGAAACCCGCATGTGGAGCATTCTTTTGTGTGGGATGCTCACCAAGCTTCATTTCAGTCCTAGGCACTCAAAGAGCACTAAGCATAGAGTGTGAAAACTGAGTTTCCTTGAGAGCTGCTTGGAAGCCTGATGGTGTGTGAAGTTAGTGAGCCAAATGGAGTTGTTCTCCCACAAGAACCACTCGGCTGATCCTTCTTCAATATGCCCTTCACCAACATGCAGTGTTTCCTTGATTGAATTAGCTCTCACACCAATATTTGCGTCTAGAGCCTTTGCATTGAGGGCTATCTGAAAACGGCCTGTGGCGCTGAAGTTGCCTGTGAATGTGGAGTTGGTGGCATGTGAAACCCGCATGTGGAGCATTGGTTTGTGTGGGATGCTCTACCAGGTTCATTCCTAGATAATGCACTCAAAGGGCACTAAGCATAGAGTGTGAAAACTGAGTTTCCTTGAGAGCTGCTTGGAAGCCTGATGGTGTGTGAAGTTAGTGAGCCAAATGGAGTTGTTCTCCCACAAGAACCACTTGGCTGATCCTTCTTCAATATGCCTTTCACTAACATGCAGTGTTTCCTTGATTGAATTAGCTCTCACACCAATATTTGCGTCTAGAGCCTTTGCATTGAGGGCTATCTGAAAACGGCTTGTGGCGCTGAAGTTGCCTGTGAATGTGGAGTTGGTGGCATGTGAAACCCGCATGTGGAGCATTCGTTTGTGTGGGATGCTCTACCAGGTTCATTCCTAGATAATGCACTCAAAGGGCACTAAGCATAGAGTGTGAAAACTGAGTTTCCTTGAGAGCTGCTTGGAAGCCTGATGGTGTGTGAAGTTAGTGAGCCAAATGGAGTTGTTCTCCACAAGAACCACTCGGCTGATCCTTCTTCAATATGCCCTTCACCAACATGCAGTGTTTCCTTGATTGAATTAGCTCTCACACCAATATTTGCGTCTAGAGCCTTTGCATTGAGGGCTATCTGAAATCGGCTGTGGCGCTGAAGTTGCCTGTGAATGTGGAGTTGGTGGCATGTGAAACCCGCATGTGGAGCATTGGTTTGTGTGGGATGCTCTACCAGGTTCATTCCTAGATAATGCACTCAAAGGGCACTAAGCATAGAGTGTGAAAACTGAGTTTCCTTGAGAGCTGCTTGGAAGCCTGATGGTGTGTGAAGTTAGTGAGCCAAATGGAGTTGTTCTCCCACAAGAACCACTTGGCTGATCCTTCTTCAATATGCCTTTCACTAACATGCAGTGTTTCCTTGATTGAATTAGCTCTCACACCAATATTTGCGTCTAGAGCCTTTGCATTGAGGGCTATCTGAAAACGGCTGTGGCGCTGAAGTTGCCTGTGAATGTGGAGTTGGTGGCATGTGAAACCCGCATGTGGAGCATTCGTTTGTGTGGGATGCTCTACCAGGTTCATTCCTAGATAATGCACTCAAAGGGCACTAAGCATAGAGTGTGAAAACTGAGTTTCCTTGAGAGCTGCTTGGAAGCCTGATGGTGTGTGAAGTTAGTGAGCCAAATGGAGTTGTTCTCCAACAAGAACCACTCGGCTGATCCTTCTTCAATATGCCCTTCACCAACATGCAGCGTTTCCTTGATTGAATTAGCTCTCACACCAATATTTGCGTCTAGAGCCTTTGCATTGAGGGCTATCTGAAAACGGCTGTGGCGCTGAAGTTGCCTGTGAATGTGCAGTTGGTGGCATGTGAAACCCGCATGTGGAGCATTGGTTTGTGTGGGATGCTCTACCAGGTTCATTCCTAGATAATGCACTCAAAGGGCACTAAGCATAGAGTGTGAAAACTGAGTTTCCTTGAGAGCTGCTTGGAAGCCTGATGGTGTGTGAAGTTAGTGAGCCAAATGGAGTTGTTCTCCCACAAGAACCACTTGGCTGATCCTTCTTCAATATGCCTTTCACTAACATGCAGTGTTTCCTTGATTGAATTAGCTCTCACACCAATATTTGCGTCTAGAGCCTTTGCATTGAGGGCTATCTGAAAACGGCTGTGGCGCTGAAGTTGCCTGTGAATGTGGAGTTGGTGGCATGTGAAACCCGCATGTGGAGCATTGGTTTGTGTGGGATGCTCTACCAGGTTCATTCCTAGATAATGCACTCAAAGGGCACTAAGCATAGAGTGTGAAAACTGAGTTTCCTTGAGAGCTGCTTGGAAGCCTGATGGTGTGTGAAGTTAGTGAGCCAAATGGAGTTGTTCTCCCACAAGAACCACTCGGCTGATCCTTCTTCAATATGCCCTTCACCAACATGCAGCGTTTCCTTGATTGAATTAGCTCTCACACCAATATTTGCGTCTAGAGCCTTTGCATTGAGGGCTATCTGAAAACGGCTGTGGCGCTGAAGTTGCCTGTGAATGTGGAGTTGGTGGCATGTGAAACCCGCATGTGGAGCATTGGTTTGTGTGGGATGCTCTAGAAGGTTCATTCATAGATAATGCACTCAAAGGGCACTAAGCATAGAGTGTGAAAACTGAGTTTCCTTGAGAGCTGCTTGGAAGCCTGATGGTGTGTGAAGTTAGTGAGCCAAATGGAGTTGTTCTCCCACAAGAACCACTTGGCTGATCCTTCTTCAATATGCCCTTCACCAACATGCAGTGTTTCCTTGATTGAATTAGCTCTCACACCAATATTTGCGTCTAGAGCCTTTGCATTGAGGGCTTTCTGAAAACGGCTGTGGCGCTGAAGTTGCCTGTGAATGTGGAGTTGGTGGCATGTGAAACCCGCATGTGGAGCATTCGTTTGTGTGGGATGCTCTACCAGGTTCATTCCTAGATAATGCACTCAAAGGGCACTAAGCATAGAGTGTGAAAACTGAGTTTCCTTGAGAGCTGCTTGGAAGCCTGATGGTGTGTGAAGTTAGTGAGCCAAATGGAGTTGTTCTCCCACAAGAACCACTTGGCTGATCCTTCTTCAATATGCCTTTCACTAACATGCAGTGTTTCCTTGATTGAATTAGCTCTCACACCAATATTTGCGTCTAGAGCCTTTGCATTGAGGGCTATCTGAAAACGGCTGTGGCGCTGAAGTTGCCTGTGAATGTGGAGTTGGTGGCATGTGAAACCCGCATGTGGAGCATTCGTTTGTGTGGGATGCTCTACCAGGTTCATTCCAAGATAATGCACTCAAAGGGCACTAAGCATAGAGTGTGAAAACTGAGTTTCCTTGAGAGCTGCTTGGAAGCCTGATGGTGTGTGAAGTTAGTGAGCCAAATGGAGTTGTTCTCCCACAAGAACCACTCGGCTGATCCTTCTTCAATATGCCCTTCACCAACATGCAGCGTTTCCTTGATTGAATTAGCTCTCACACCAATATTTGCGTCTAGAGCCTTTGCATTGAGGGCTATCTGAAAACGGCTGTGGCGCTGAAGTTGCCTGTGAATGTGGAGTTGGTGGCATGTGAAACCCGCATGTGGAGCATTGGTTTGTGTGGGATGCTCTACCAGGTTCATTCCTAGATAATGCACTCAAAGGGCACTAAGCATAGAGTGTGAAAACTGAGTTTCCTTGAGAGCTGCTTGGAAGCCTGATGGTGTGTGAAGTTAGTGAGCCAAATGGAGTTGTTCTCCCACAAGAACCACTCGGCTGATCCTTCTTCAATATGCCCTTCACCAACATGCAGTGTTTCCTTGATTGAATTAGCTCTCACACCAATATTTGCATCTAGAGCCTTTGCATTGAGGGCTATCTGAAAACGGCTGTGGCACTGAAGTTGCCTGTGAATGTGGAGTTGGTGGCATGTGAAACCCGGATGTGGAGCATTCGTTTGTGTGGGATGCTCTACCAGGTTCATTCCTAGATAATGCACTCAAAGGGCACTAAGCATAGAGTGTGAAAACTGAGTTTCCTTGAGAGCTGCTTGGAAGCCTGATGGTGTGTGAAGTTAGTGAGCCAAATGGAGTTGTTCTCCCACAAGAACCACTCGGCTGATCCTTCTTCAATATGCCCTTCACCAACATGCAGTGTTTCCTTGTTTGAATTAGCTCTCACACCAATATTTGCGTCTAGAGCCTTTGCATTGAGGGCTATCTGAAAACGGCTGTGGCGCTGAAGTTGCCGGTGAATGTGGAGTTGGTTGCATGTGAAACCCGCATGTGGAGCATGCGTTTGTGTGGAATGCTCACCAAGCTTCATTTAAGTCCTAGGCACTCAAAGGGCACTAAGCATAGAGTGTGAAATCTGAGTTTCCTTGAGAGCTGCTTGGAAGCCTGATGGTGTCTGAAGTTAGTGAGCCAAATGGAGTTGTTCTCCCACAAGAACCACTCGGCTGATCCTTCTTCAATATGCCCTTCACCAACATGCAGTGTTTCCTTGATTGAATTAGCTCTCACACCAATATTTGCGTCTAGAGCCTTTGCATTGAGGGCTATCTGAAAACGGCTGTGGCGCTGAAGTTGCCTGTGAATGTGGAGTTGGTGGCATGTGAAACCCGCATGTGGAGCATTGGTTTGTGTGGGATGCTCTACCAGGCTCATTTCATTCCTAGGCACTCAAAGGGCACTAAGCACAGAGTGTGAAAACTGAGTTTCCTTGAGAGCTGCTTGGAAGCCTGATGGTGTGTGAAGTTAGTGAGCCAAATGGAGTTGTTCTCCCACAAGAACCACTCGGCTGATCCTTCTTCAATATGCCCTTCACCAACATGCAGTGTTTCCTTGATTGAATTAGCTCTCACACCAATATTTGCGTCTAGAGCCTATGCATTGAGGGCTATCTGAAAACGGCTGTGGCGCTGAAGTTGCCTGTGAATGTGGAGTTGGTGGCATGTGAAACCCGCATGTGGAGCATTGGTTTGTGTGGGATGCTCTACCAGGTTCATTCCAAGATAATGCACTCAAAGGGCACTAAGCATAGAGTGTGAAAACTGAGTTTCCTTGAGAGCTGCTTGGAAGCCTGATGGTGTGTGAAGTTAGTGAGCCAAATGGAGTTGTTCTCCCACAAGAACCACTCGGCTGATCCTTCTTCAATATGCCCTTCACCAACATGCAGTGTTTCCTTGATTGAATTAGCTCTCACACCAATATTTGCGTCTAGAGCCTTTGCATTGAGGGCTTTCTGAAAACGGCTGTGGCGCTGAAGTTGCCTGTGAATGTGGAGTTGGTGGCATGTGAAACCCGCATGTGGAGCATTCGTTTGTGTGGGATGCTCTACCAGCTTCATTTCAGTCCTAGGCACTCAAAGGGCACTAAGCATAGAGTGTGAAAACTGAGTTTCCTTGAGAGCTGCTTGGAAGCCTGATGGTGTGTGAAGTTAGTGAGCCAAATGGAGTTGTTCTCCCACAAGAACCACTCGGCTGATCCTTCTTCAATATGCCCTTCACCAACATGCAGTGTTTCCTTGATTGAATTAGCTCTCACACCAATATTTGCGTCTAGAGCCTTTGCATTGAAGGCTATCTGAAAACGGCTGTGGCGCTGAAGTTGCCTGTGAATGTGGAGTTGGTGGCATGTGAAACCCGCATGTGCAGCATTCGTTTGTGTGGGATGCTCTACCAGGTTCATTCCTAGATAATGCACTCAAAGGGCACTAAGCATAGAGTGTGAAAACTGAGTTTCCTTGAGAGCTGCTTGGAAGCCTGATGGTGTGTGAAGTTAGTGAGCCAAATGGAGTTGTTCTCCCACAAGAACCACTCGGCTGATCCTTCTTCAATATGCCTTTCACTAACATGCAGTGTTTCCTTGATTGAATTAGCTCTCACACCAATATTTGCGTCTAGAGCCTTTGCATTGAGGGCTATCTGAAAACGGCTGTGGCGCTGAAGTTGCCTGTGAATGTGGAGTTGGTGGCATGTGAAACCCGCATGTGGAGCATTCGTTTGTGTGGGATGCTCTACCAGGTTCATTCCAAGATAATGCACTCAAAGGGCACTAAGCATAGAGTGTGAAAACTGAGTTTCCTTGAGAGCTGCTTGGAAGCCTGATGGTGTGTGAAGTTAGTGAGCCAAATGGAGTTGTTCTCCCACAAGAACCACTCGGCTGATCCTTCTTCAATATGCCCTTCACCAACATGCAGTGTTTCCTTGATTGAATTAGCTCTCACACCAATATTTGCGTCTAGAGCCTTTGCATTGAGGGCTATCTGAAAACGGCTGTGGCGCTGAAGTTGCCTGTGAATGTGGAGTTGGTGGCATGTGAAACCCGCATGTGGAGCATTCGTTTGTGTGGGATGCTCTACCAGGTTCATTCCTAGATAATGCACTCAAAGGGCACTAAGCATAGAGTGTGAAAACTGAGTTTCCTTGAGAGCTGCTTGGAAGCCTGATGGTGTGTGAAGTTAGTGAGCCAAATGGAGTTGTTCTCCCACAAGAACCACTCGGCTGATCCTTCTTCAATATGCCTTTCACTAACATGCAGTGTTTCCTTGATTGAATTAGCTCTCAAACCAATATTTGCGTCTAGAGCCTTTGCATTGAGGGCTATCTGAAAACGGCTGTGGCGCTGAAGTTGCCTGTGAATGTGGAGTTGGTGGCATGTGAAACCCGCATGTGGAGCATTCGTTTGTGTGGGATGCTCTACCAGGTTCATTCCAAGATAATGCACTCAAAGGGCACTAAGCATAGAGTGTGAAAACTGAGTTTCCTTGAGAGCTGCTTGGAAGCCTGATGGTGTGTGAAGTTAGTGAGCCAAATGGAGTTGTTCTCCCACAAGAACCACTCGGCTGATCCTTCTTCAATATGCCCTTCACCAACATGCAGTGTTTCCTTGATTGAATTAGCTCTCACACCAATATTTGCGTCTAGAGCCTTTGCATTGAGGGCTATCTGAAAACGGCTGTGGCGCTGAAGTTGCCTGTGAATGTGGAGTTGGTGGCATGTGAAACCCGCATGTGGAGCATTCTTTTGTGTGGGATGCTCACCAAGCTTCATTTCAGTCCTAGGCACTCAAAGAGCACTAAGCATAGAGTGTGAAAACTGAGTTTCCTTGAGAGCTGCTTGGAAGCCTGATGGTGTGTGAAGTTAGTGAGCCAAATGGAGTTGTTCTCCCACAAGAACCACTTGGCTGATCCTTCTTCAATATGCCTTTCACTAACATGCAGTGTTTCCTTGATTGAATTAGCTCTCACACCAATATTTGTGTCTAGAGCCTTTGCATTGAGGGCTATCTGAAAACGGCTGTGGCGCTGAAGTTGCCTGTGAATGTGGAGTTGGTGGCATGTGAAACCCGCATGTGGAGCATTCGTTTGTGTGGGATGCTCTACCAGCTTCATTTCAGTCCTAGGCACTCAAAGGGCACTAAGCATAGAGTGTGAAAACTGAGTTTCCTTGAGAGCTGCTTGGAAGCCTGATGGTGTGTGACGTTAATGAGCCAAATGGAGTTGTTCTCCCACAAGAACCACTCGGCTGATCCTTCTTCAATATGCCCTTCACCAACATGCAGTGTTTCCTTGATTGAATTAGCTCTCACACCAATATTTGCGTCTAGAGCCTTTGCATTGAGGGCTATCTGAAAACGGCTGTGGCGCTGAAGTTGCCTGTGAATGTGGAGTTGGTGGCATGTGAAACCCGCATGTGGAGCATTCGTTTGTGTGGGATGCTCTACCAGGTTCATTCCTAGATAATGCACTCAAAGGGCACTAAGCATAGAGTGTGAAAACTGAGTTTCCTTGAGAGCTGCTTGGAAGCCTGATGGTGTGTGAAGTTAGTGAGCCAAATGGAGTTGTTCTCCCACAAGAACCACTCGGCTGATCCTTCTTCAATATGCCTTTCACTAACATGCAGTGTTTCCTTGATTGAATTAGCTCTCACACCAATATTTGCGTCTAGAGCCTTTGCATTGAGGGCTATCTGAAAACGGCTGTGGCGCTGAAGTTGCCTGTGAATGTGGAGTTGGTGGCATGTGAAACCCGCATGTGGAGCATTCGTTTGTGTGGGATGCTCTACCAGGTTCATTCCAAGATAATGCACTCAAAGGGCACTAAGCATAGAGTGTGAAAACTGAGTTTCCTTGAGAGCTGCTTGGAAGCCTGATGGTGTGTGAAGTTAGTGAGCCAAATGGAGTTGTTCTCCCACAAGAACCACTCGGCTGATCCTTCTTCAATATGCCCTTCACCAACATGCAGTGTTTCCTTGATTGAATTAGCTCTCACACCAATATTTGCGTCTAGAGCCTTTGCATTGAGGGCTATCTGAAAACGGCTGTGGCGCTGAAGTTGCCTGTGAATGTGGAGTTGGTGGCATGTGAAACCCGCATGTGGAGCATTCGTTTGTGTGGGATGCTCTACCAGGTTCATTCCTAGATAATGCACTCAAAGGGCACTAAGCATAGAGTGTGAAAACTGAGTTTCCTTGAGAGCTGCTTGGAAGCCTGATGGTGTGTAAAGTTAGTGAGCCAAATGGAGTTGTTCTCCCACAAGAACCACTTGGCTGATCCTTCTTCAATATGCCTTTCACTAACATGCAGTGTTTCCTTGATTGAATTAGCTCTCACACCAATATTTGCGTCTAGAGCCTTTGCATTGAGGGCTATCTGAAAACGGCTGTGGCGCTGAAGTTGCCTGTGAATGTGGAGTTGGTGGCATGTGAAACCCGCATGTGGAGCATTCGTTTGTGTGGGATGCTCTACCAGCTTCATTTCAGTCCTAGGCACTCAAAGGGCACTAAGCATAGAGTGTGAAAACTGAGTTTCCTTGAGAGCTGCTTGGAAGCCTGATGGTGTGTGAAGTTAGTGAGCCAAATGGAGTTGTTCTCCCACAAGAACCACTCGGCTGATCCTTCTTCAATATGCCCTTCACCAACATGCAGTGTTTCCTTGATTGAATTAGCTCTCACACCAATATTTGCGTCTAGAGCCTTTGCATTGAGGGCTATCTGAAAACGGCTGTGGCGCTGAAGTTGCCTGTGAATGTGGAGTTGGTGGCATGTGAAACCCGCATGTGGAGCATTGGTTTGTGTGGGATGCTCTACCAGGTTCATTCCTAGATAATGCACTCAAAGGGCACTAAGCATAGAGTGTGAAAACTGAGTTTCCTTGAGAGCTGCTTGGAAGCCTGATGGTGTGTGAAGTTAGTGAGCCAAATGGAGTTGTTCTCCCACAAGAACCACTTGGCTGATCCTTCTTCAATATGCCTTTCACTAACATGCAGTGTTTCCTTGATTGAATTAGCTCTCACACCAATATTTGCGTCTAGAGCCTTTGCATTGAGGGCTATCTGAAAACGGCTGTGGCGCTGAAGTTGCCTGTGAATGTGGAGTTGGTGGCATGTGAAACCCGCATGTGGAGCATTCGTTTGTGTGGGATGCTCTACCAGGTTCATTCCTAGATAATGCACTCAAAGGGCACTAAGCATAGAGTGTGAAAACTGAGTTTCCTTGAGAGCTGCTTGGAAGCCTGATGGTGTGTGAAGTTAGTGAGCCAAATGGAGTTGTTCTCCCACAAGAACCACTCGGCTGATCCTTCTTCAATATGCCCTTCACCAACATGCAGTGTTTCCTTGATTGAATTAGCTCTCACACCAATATTTGCGTCTAGAGCCTTTGCATTGAGGGCTATCTGAAAACGGCTGTGGCGCTGAAGTTGCCTGTGAATGTGGAGTTGGTGGCATGTGAAACCCGCATGTGGAGCATTGGTTTGTGTGGGATGCTCTACCAGGTTCATTCCTAGATAATGCACTCAAAGGGCACTAAGCATAGAGTGTGAAAACTGAGTTTCCTTGAGAGCTGCTTGGAAGCCTGATGGTGTGTGAAGTTAGTGAGCCAAATGGAGTTGTTCTCCCACAAGAACCACTCGGCTGATCCTTCTTCAATATGCCCTTCACCAACATGCAGTGTTTCCTTGATTGAATTAGCTCTCACACCAATATTTGCGTCTAGAGCCTTTGCATTGAGGGCTTTCTGAAAACGGCTGTGGCGCTGAAGTTGCCTGTGAATGTGGAGTTGGTGGCATGTGAAACCCGCATGTGGAGCATTCGTTTGTGTGGGATGCTCTACCAGGTTCATTCCTAGATAATGCACTCAAAGGGCACTAAGCATAGAGTGTGAAAACGGAGTTTCCTTGAGAGCTGCTTGGAAGCCTGATGGTGTGTGAAGTTAGTGAGCCAAATGGAGTTGTTCTCCCACAAGAACCACTCGGCTGATCCTTCTTCAATATGCCCTTCACCAACATGCAGTGTTTCCTTGATTGAATTAGCTCTCACACCAATATTTGCGTCTAGAGCCTTTGCATTGAGGGCTTTCTGAAAACGGCTGTGGCGCTGAAGTTGCCTGTGAATGTGGAGTTGGTTGCATGTGAAACCCGCATGTGGAGCATTCGTTTGTGTGGGATGCTCTACCAGGTTCATTCCTAGATAATGCACTCAAAGGGCACTAAGCACAGAGTGTGAAAACTGAGTTTCCTTGAGAGCTGCTTGGAAGCCTGATGGTGTGTGAAGTTAGTGAGCCAAATGGAGTTGTTCTCCCACAAGAACCACTCGGCTGATCCTTCTTCAATATGCCTTTCACTAACATGCAGTGTTTCCTTGATTGAATTAGCTCTCACACCAATATTTGCGTCTAGAGCCTTTGCATTGAGGGCTATCTGAAAACGGCTGTGGCGCTGAAGTTGCCTGTGAATGTGGAGTTGGTGGCATGTGAAACCCGCATGTGGAGCATTCGTTTGTGTGGGATGCTCTACCAGGTTCATTCCAAGATAATGCACTCAAAGGGCACTAAGCATAGAGTGTGAAAACTGAGTTTCCTTGAGAGCTGCTTGGAAGCCTGATGGTGTGTGAAGTTAGTGAGCCAAATGGAGTTGTTTTGCCACAAGAACCACTCGGCTGATCCTTCTTCAATATGCCCTTCACCAACATGCAGTGTTTCCTTGATTGAATTAGCTCTCACACCAATATTTGCGTCTAGAGCCTTTGCATTGAGGGCTATCTGAAAACGGCTGTGGCGCTGAAGTTGCCTGTGAATGTGGAGTTGGTGGCATGTGAAACCCGCATGTGGAGCATTGGTTTGTGTGGGATGCTCTACCAGGTTCATTCCTAGATAATGCACTCAAAGGGCACTAAGCATAGAGTGTGAAAACTGAGTTTCCTTGAGAGCTGCTTGGAAGCCTGATGGTGTGTGAAGTTAGTGAGCCAAATGGAGTTGTTCTCCCACAAGAACCACTCGGCTGATCCTTCTTCAATATGCCCTTCACCAACATGCAGTGTTTCCTTGATTGAATTAGCTCTCACACCAATATTTGCGTCTAGAGCCTTTGCATTGAGGGCTATCTGAAAACGGCTGTGGCGCTGAAGTTGCCTGTGAATGTGGAGTTGGTGGCATGTGAAACCCGCATGTGGAGCATTGGTTTGTGTGGGATGCTCTACCAGGTTCATTCCTAGATAATGCACTCAAAGGGCAC
Organism: Ochotona princeps; assembly: GCF_030435755.1. NCBI lineage: Eukaryota > Metazoa > Chordata > Mammalia > Lagomorpha > Ochotonidae > Ochotona > Ochotona princeps. Next base: position 81,670 of record NW_026701470.1, on the reverse strand, counting down.
TAAGCATAGAGTGTGAAAACTGAGTTTCCTTGAGAGCTGCTTGGAAGCCTGATGGTGTGTGAAGTTAGTGAGCCAAATGGAGTTGTTCTCCCACAAGAACCACTCGGCTGATCCTTCTTCAATATGCCCTTCACCAACATGCAGTGTTTCCTTGATTGAATTAGCTCTCACACCAATATTTGCGTCTAGAGCCTTTGCATTGAGGGCTTTCTGAAAACGGCTGTGGCGCTGAAGTTGCCTGTGAATGTGGAGTTGGTGGCATGTGAAACCCGCATGTGGAGCATTCGTTTGTGTGGGATGCTCTACCAGGTTCATTCCTAGATAATGCACTCAAAGGGCACTAAGCATAGAGTGTGAAAACGGAGTTTCCTTGAGAGCTGCTTGGAAGCCTGATGGTGTGTGAAGTTAGTGAGCCAAATGGAGTTGTTCTCCCACAAGAACCACTCGGCTGATCCTTCTTCAATATGCCCTTCACCAACATGCAGTGTTTCCTTGATTGAATTAGCTCTCACACCAATATTTGCGTCTAGAGCCTTTGCATTGAGGGCTTTCTGAAAACGGCTGTGGCGCTGAAGTTGCCTGTGAATGTGGAGTTGGTTGCATGTGAAACCCGCATGTGGAGCATTCGTTTGTGTGGGATGCTCTACCAGGTTCATTCCTAGATAATGCACTCAAAGGGCACTAAGCATAGAGTGTGAAAACTGAGTTTCCTTGAGAGCTGCTTGGAAGCCTGATGGTGTGTGAAGTTAGTGAGCCAAATGGAGTTGTTCTCCCACAAGAACCACTCGGCTGATCCTTCTTCAATATGCCTTTCACTAACATGCAGTGTTTCCTTGATTGAATTAGCTCTCACACCAATATTTGCGTCTAGAGCCTTTGCATTGAGGGCTATCTGAAAACGGCTGTGGCGCTGAAGTTGCCTGTGAATGTGGAGTTGGTGGCATGTGAAACCCGCATGTGGAGCATTCGTTTGTGTGGGATGCTCTACCAGGTTCATTCCAAGATAATGCACTCAAAGGGCACTAAGCATAGAGTGTGAAAACTGAGTTTCCTTGAGAGCTGCTTGGAAGCCTGATGGTGTGTGAAGTTAGTGAGCCAAATGGAGTTGTTTTGCCACAAGAACCACTCGGCTGATCCTTCTTCAATATGCCCTTCACCAACATGCAGTGTTTCCTTGATTGAATTAGCTCTCACACCAATATTTGCGTCTAGAGCCTTTGCATTGAGGGCTATCTGAAAACGGCTGTGGCGCTGAAGTTGCCTGTGAATGTGGAGTTGGTGGCATGTGAAACCCGCATGTGGAGCATTGGTTTGTGTGGGATGCTCTACCAGGTTCATTCCTAGATAATGCACTCAAAGGGCACTAAGCATAGAGTGTGAAAACTGAGTTTCCTTGAGAGCTGCTTGGAAGCCTGATGGTGTGTGAAGTTAGTGAGCCAAATGGAGTTGTTCTCCCACAAGAACCACTCGGCTGATCCTTCTTCAATATGCCCTTCACCAACATGCAGTGTTTCCTTGATTGAATTAGCTCTCACACCAATATTTGCGTCTAGAGCCTTTGCATTGAGGGCTATCTGAAAACGGCTGTGGCGCTGAAGTTGCCGGTGAATGTGGAGTTGGTTGCATGTGAAACCCGCATGTGGAGCATGCGTTTGTGTGGAATGCTCACCAAGCTTCATTTAAGTCCTAGGCACTCAAAGGGCACTAAGGATAGAGTGTGAAAACTGAGTTTCCTTGAGAGCTGCTTGGAAGCCTGATGGTGTCTGAAGTTAGTGAGCCAAATGGAGTTGTTCTCCCACAAGAACCACTCGGCTGATCCTTCTTCAATATGCCCTTCACCAACATGCAGTGTTTCCTTGATTGAATTAGCTCTCACACCAATATTTGCGTCTAGAGCCTTTACATTGAGGGCTATCTGAAAACGGCTGTGGCGCTGAAGTTGCCTGAGAATGTGGAGTTGGTGGCATGTGAAACCCGCATGTGGAGCATTCGTTTGTGTGGGATGCTCACCCAGCTTCATTTCAGTCCTAGGCACTCAAAGGGCACTAAGCATAGAGTGTGAAAACTGAGTTTCCTTGAGAGCTGCTTGGAAGCCTGATGGTGTGTGAAGTTAGTGAGCCAAATGGAGTTGTTCTCCCACAAGAACCACTCGGCTGATCCTTCTTCAATATGCCTTTCACTAAAATGCAGTGTTTCCTTGATTGAATTAGCTCTCACACCAATATTTGCGTCTAGAGCCTTTGCATTGAGGGCTATCTGAAAACGGCTGTGGCGCTGAAGTTGCCTGTGAATGTGGAGTTGGTGGCATGTGAAACCCGCATGTGGAGCATTCGTTTGTGTGGGATGCTCTACCAGGCTCATTTCATTCCTAGGCACTCAAAGGGCACTAAGCACAGAGTGTGAAAACTGAGTTTCCTTGAGAGCTGCTTGGAAGCCTGATGGTGTGTGAAGTTAGTGAGCCAAATGGAGTTGTTCTCCCACAAGAACCACTCGGCTGATCCTTCTTCAATATGCCCTTCACCAACATGCAGTGTTTCCTTGATTGAATTAACTCTCACACCAATATTTGCGTCTAGAGCCTTTGCATTGAGGGCTATCTGAAAACGGCTGTGGCGCTGAAGTTGCCTGTGAATGTGGAGTGGGTTGCATGTGAAACCCGCATGTGGAGCATTCGTTTGTGTGGGATGCTCTACCAGGTTCATTCCTAGATAATGCACTCAAAGGGCACTAAGCATAGAGTGTGAAAACTGAGTTTCCTTGAGAGCTGCTTGGAAGCCTGATGGTGTGTGAAGTTAGTGAGCCAAATGGAGTTGTTCTCCCACAAGAACCACTCGGCTGATCCTTCTTCAATATGCCTTTCACTAACATGCAGTGTTTCCTTGATTGAATTAGCTCTCACACCAATATTTGCGTCTAGAGCCTTTGCATTGAGGGCTATCTGAAAACGGCTGTGGCGCTGAAGTTGCCTGTGAATGTGGAGTTGGTGGCATGTGAAACCCGCATGTGGAGCATTCGTTTGTGTGGGATGCTCTACCAGGTTCATTCCAAGATAATGCACTCAAAGGGCACTAAGCATAGAGTGTGAAAACTGAGTTTCCTTGAGAGCTGCTTGGAAGCCTGATGGTGTGTGAAGTTAGTGAGCCAAATGGAGTTGTTCTCCCACAAGAACCACTCGGCTGATCCTTCTTCAATATGCCCTTCACCAACATGCAGTGTTTCCTTGATTGAATTAGCTCTCACACCAATATTTGCGTCTAGAGCCTTTGCATTGAGGGCTATCTGAAAACGGCTGTGGCACTGAAGTTGCCTGTGAATGTGGAGTTGGTGGCATGTGAAACCCGGATGTGGAGCATTCGTTTGTGTGGGATGCTCTACCAGGTTCATTCCTAGATAATGCACTCAAAGGGCACTAAGCATAGAGTGTGAAAACTGAGTTTCCTTGAGAGCTGCTTGGAAGCCTGATGGTGTGTGAAGTTAGTGAGCCAAATGGAGTTGTTCTCCCACAAGAACCACTCGGCTGATCCTTCTTCAATATGCCCTTCACCAACATGCAGTGTTTCCTTGATTGAATTAGCTCTCACACCAATATTTGCGTCTAGAGCCTTTGCATTGAGGGCTATCTGAAAACGGCTGTGGCGCTGAAGTTGCCGGTGAATGTGGAGTTGGTTGCATGTGAAACCCACATGTGGAGCATGCGTTTGTGTGGGATGCTCACCCAGCTTCATTTCAGTCCTAGGCACTCAAAGGGCACTAAGCATAGAGTGTGAAAACTGAGTTTCCTTGAGAGCTGCTTGGAAGCCTGATGGTGTGTGAAGTTAGTGAGCCAAATGGAGTTGTTCTCCCACAAGAACCACTCGGCTGATCCTTCTTCAATATGCCTTTCACTAAAATGCAGTGTTTCCTTGATTGAATTAGCTCTCACACCAATATTTGCGTCTAGAGCCTTTGCATTGAGGGCTATCTGAAAACGGCTGTGGCGCTGAAGTTGCCTGTGAATGTGGAGTTGGTGGCATGTGAAACCCGCATGTGGAGCATTCGTTTGTGTGGGATGCTCTACCAGGCTCATTTCAGTCCTAGGCACTCAAAGGGCACTAAGCACAGAGTGTGAAAACTGAGTTTCCTTGAGAGCTGCTTGGAAGCCTGATGGTGTGTGAAGTTAGTGAGCCAAATGGAGTTGTTCTCCCACAAGAACCACTCGGCTGATCCTTCTTCAATATGCCCTTCACAAACACGCAATGTTTCCTTGTTTGAATTAGCTCTCACACCAATATTTGCGTCTAGAGCCTTTGCATTGAGGGCTATCTGAAAACGGCTGTGGCGCTGAAGTTGCCTGTGAATGTGGAGTTGGTGGCATGTGAAACCCGCATGTGGAGCATTGGTTTGTGTGGGATGCTCTACCAGGTTCATTCCTAGATAATGCACTCAAAGGGCACTAAGCATAGAGTGTGAAAACTGAGTTTCCTTGAGAGCTGCTTGGAAGCCTGATGGTGTGTGAAGTTAGTGAGCCAAATGGAGTTGTTCTCCCACAAGAACCACTTGGCTGATCCTTCTTCAATATGCCTTTCACTAACATGCAGTGTTTCCTTGATTGAATTAGCTCTCACACCAATATTTGCGTCTAGAGCCTTTGCATTGAGGGCTATCTGAAAACGGCTGTGGCGCTGAAGTTGCCTGTGAATGTGGAGTTGGTGGCATGTGAAACCCGCATGTGGAGCATTCGTTTGTGTGGGATGCTCTACCAGGTTCATTCCTAGATAATGCACTCAAAGGGCACTAAGCATAGAGTGTGAAAACTGAGTTTCCTTGAGAGCTGCTTGGAAGCCTGATGGTGTGTGAAGTTAGTGAGCCAAATGGAGTTGTTCTCCCACAAGAACCACTCGGCTGATCCTTCTTCAATATGCCCTTCACCAACATGCAGTGTTTCCTTGATTGAATTAGCTCTCACACCAATATTTGCGTCTAGAGCCTTTGCATTGAGGGCTATCTGAAAACGGCTGTGGCGCTGAAGTTGCCTGTGAATGTGGAGTTGGTGGCATGTGAAACCCGCATGTGGAGCATTGGTTTGTGTGGGATGCTCTACCAGGTTCATTCCTAGATAATGCACTCAAAGGGCACTAAGCATAGAGTGTGAAAACTGAGTTTCCTTGAGAGCTGCTTGGAAGCCTGATGGTGTGTGAAGTTAGTGAGCCAAATGGAGTTGTTCTCCCACAAGAACCACTCGGCTGATCCTTCTTCAATATGCCCTTCACCAACATGCAGTGTTTCCTTGATTGAATTAGCTCTCACACCAATATTTGCGTCTAGAGCCTTTGCATTGAGGGCTTTCTGAAAACGGCTGTGGCGCTGAAGTTGCCTGTGAATGTGGAGTTGGTGGCATGTGAAACCCGCATGTGGAGCATTCGTTTGTGTGGGATGCTCTACCAGGTTCATTCCTAGATAATGCACTCAAAGGGCACTAAGCATAGAGTGTGAAAACGGAGTTTCCTTGAGAGCTGCTTGGAAGCCTGATGGTGTGTGAAGTTAGTGAGCCAAATGGAGTTGTTCTCCCACAAGAACCACTCGGCTGATCCTTCTTCAATATGCCCTTCACCAACATGCAGTGTTTCCTTGATTGAATTAGCTCTCACACCAATATTTGCGTCTAGAGCCTTTGCATTGAGGGCTTTCTGAAAACGGCTGTGGCGCTGAAGTTGCCTGTGAATGTGGAGTTGGTTGCATGTGAAACCCGCATGTGGAGCATTCGTTTGTGTGGGATGCTCTACCAGGTTCATTCCTAGATAATGCACTCAAAGGGCACTAAGCATAGAGTGTGAAAACTGAGTTTCCTTGAGAGCTGCTTGGAAGCCTGATGGTGTGTGAAGTTAGTGAGCCAAATGGAGTTGTTCTCCCACAAGAACCACTCGGCTGATCCTTCTTCAATATGCCTTTCACTAACATGCAGTGTTTCCTTGATTGAATTAGCTCTCACACCAATATTTGCGTCTAGAGCCTTTGCATTGAGGGCTATCTGAAAACGGCTGTGGCGCTGAAGTTGCCTGTGAATGTGGAGTTGGTGGCATGTGAAACCCGCATGTGGAGCATTCGTTTGTGTGGGATGCTCTACCAGGTTCATTCCAAGATAATGCACTCAAAGGGCACTAAGCATAGAGTGTGAAAACTGAGTTTCCTTGAGAGCTGCTTGGAAGCCTGATGGTGTGTGAAGTTAGTGAGCCAAATGGAGTTGTTTTGCCACAAGAACCACTCGGCTGATCCTTCTTCAATATGCCCTTCACCAACATGCAGTGTTTCCTTGATTGAATTAGCTCTCACACCAATATTTGCGTCTAGAGCCTTTGCATTGAGGGCTATCTGAAAACGGCTGTGGCGCTGAAGTTGCCTGTGAATGTGGAGTTGGTGGCATGTGAAACCCGCATGTGGAGCATTGGTTTGTGTGGGATGCTCTACCAGGTTCATTCCTAGATAATGCACTCAAAGGGCACTAAGCATAGAGTGTGAAAACTGAGTTTCCTTGAGAGCTGCTTGGAAGCCTGATGGTGTGTGAAGTTAGTGAGCCAAATGGAGTTGTTCTCCCACAAGAACCACTCGGCTGATCCTTCTTCAATATGCCCTTCACCAACATGCAGTGTTTCCTTGATTGAATTAGCTCTCACACCAATATTTGCGTCTAGAGCCTTTGCATTGAGGGCTATCTGAAAACGGCTGTGGCGCTGAAGTTGCCGGTGAATGTGGAGTTGGTTGCATGTGAAACCCGCATGTGGAGCATGCGTTTGTGTGGAATGCTCACCAAGCTTCATTTAAGTCCTAGGCACTCAAAGGGCACTAAGGATAGAGTGTGAAAACTGAGTTTCCTTGAGAGCTGCTTGGAAGCCTGATGGTGTCTGAAGTTAGTGAGCCAAATGGAGTTGTTCTCCCACAAGAACCACTCGGCTGATCCTTCTTCAATATGCCCTTCACCAACATGCAGTGTTTCCTTGATTGAATTAGCTCTCACACCAATATTTGCGTCTAGAGCCTTTACATTGAGGGCTATCTGAAAACGGCTGTGGCGCTGAAGTTGCCTGAGAATGTGGAGTTGGTGGCATGTGAAACCCGCATGTGGAGCATTCGTTTGTGTGGGATGCTCACCCAGCTTCATTTCAGTCCTAGGCACTCAAAGGGCACTAAGCATAGAGTGTGAAAACTGAGTTTCCTTGAGAGCTGCTTGGAAGCCTGATGGTGTGTGAAGTTAGTGAGCCAAATGGAGTTGTTCTCCCACAAGAACCACTCGGCTGATCCTTCTTCAATATGCCTTTCACTAAAATGCAGTGTTTCCTTGATTGAATTAGCTCTCACACCAATATTTGCGTCTAGAGCCTTTGCATTGAGGGCTATCTGAAAACGGCTGTGGCGCTGAAGTTGCCTGTGAATGTGGAGTTGGTGGCATGTGAAACCCGCATGTGGAGCATTGGTTTGTGTGGGATGCTCTACCAGGCTCATTTCATTCCTAGGCACTCAAAGGGCACTAAGCACAGAGTGTGAAAACTGAGTTTCCTTGAGAGCTGCTTGGAAGCCTGATGGTGTGTGAAGTTAGTGAGCCAAATGGAGTTGTTCTCCCACAAGAACCACTCGGCTGATCCTTCTTCAATATGCCCTTCACCAACATGCAGTGTTTCCTTGATTGAATTAGCTCTCACACCAATATTTGCGTCTAGAGCCTTTGCATTGAGGGCTATCTGAAAACGGCTGTGGCGCTGAAGTTGCCTGTGAATGTGGAGTGGGTTGCATGTGAAACCCGCATGTGGAGCATTCGTTTGTGTGGGATGCTCTACCAGGTTCATTCCTAGATAATGCACTCAAAGGGCACTAAGCATAGAGTGTGAAAACTGAGTTTCCTTGAGAGCTGCTTGGAAGCCTGATGGTGTGTGAAGTTAGTGAGCCAAATGGAGTTGTTCTCCCACAAGAACCACTCGGCTGATCCTTCTTCAATATGCCTTTCACTAACATGCAGTGTTTCCTTGATTGAATTAGCTCTCACACCAATATTTGCGTCTAGAGCCTTTGCATTGAGGGCTATCTGAAAACGGCTGTGGCGCTGAAGTTGCCTGTGAATGTGGAGTTGGTGGCATGTGAAACCCGCATGTGGAGCATTCGTTTGTGTGGGATGCTCTACCAGGTTCATTCCAAGATAATGCACTCAAAGGGCACTAAGCATAGAGTGTGAAAACTGAGTTTCCTTGAGAGCTGCTTGGAAGCCTGATGGTGTGTGAAGTTAGTGAGCCAAATGGAGTTGTTCTCCCACAAGAACCACTCGGCTGATCCTTCTTCAATATGCCCTTCACCAACATGCAGTGTTTCCTTGATTGAATTAGCTCTCACACCAATATTTGCGTCTAGAGCCTTTGCATTGAGGGCTATCTGAAAACGGCTGTGGCACTGAAGTTGCCTGTGAATGTGGAGTTGGTGGCATGTGAAACCCGGATGTGGAGCATTCGTTTGTGTGGGATGCTCTACCAGGTTCATTCCTAGATAATGCACTCAAAGGGCACTAAGCATAGAGTGTGAAAACTGAGTTTCCTTGAGAGCTGCTTGGAAGCCTGATGGTGTGTGAAGTTAGTGAGCCAAATGGAGTTGTTCTCCCACAAGAACCACTCGGCTGATCCTTCTTCAATATGCCCTTCACCAACATGCAGTGTTTCCTTGATTGAATTAGCTCTCACACCAATATTTGCGTCTAGAGCCTTTGCATTGAGGGCTATCTGAAAACGGCTGTGGCGCTGAAGTTGCCGGTGAATGTGGAGTTGGTTGCATGTGAAACCCACATGTGGAGCATGCGTTTGTGTGGGATGCTCACCCAGCTTCATTTCAGTCCTAGGCACTCAAAGGGCACTAAGCATAGAGTGTGAAAACTGAGTTTCCTTGAGAGCTGCTTGGAAGCCTGATGGTGTGTGAAGTTAGTGAGCCAAATGGAGTTGTTCTCCCACAAGAACCACTCGGCTGATCCTTCTTCAATATGCCTTTCACTAAAATGCAGTGTTTCCTTGATTGAATTAGCTCTCACACCAATATTTGCGTCTAGAGCCTTTGCATTGAGGGCTATCTGAAAACGGCTGTGGCGCTGAAGTTGCCTGTGAATGTGGAGTTGGTGGCATGTGAAACCCGCATGTGGAGCATTCGTTTGTGTGGGATGCTCTACCAGGCTCATTTCAGTCCTAGGCACTCAAAGGGCACTAAGCACAGAGTGTGAAAACTGAGTTTCCTTGAGAGCTGCTTGGAAGCCTGATGGTGTGTGAAGTTAGTGAGCCAAATGGAGTTGTTCTCCCACAAGAACCACTCGGCTGATCCTTCTTCAATATGCCCTTCACAAACACGCAATGTTTCCTTGTTTGAATTAGCTCTCACACCAATATTTGCGTCTAGAGCCTTTGCATTGAGGGCTATCTGAAAACGGCTGTGGCGCTGAAGTTGCCTGTGAATGTGGAGTTGGTGGCATGTGAAACCCGCATGTGGAGCATTGGTTTGTGTGGGATGCTCTACCAGGTTCATTCCTAGATAATGCACTCAAAGGGCACTAAGCATAGAGTGTGAAAACTGAGTTTCCTTGAGAGCTGCTTGGAAGCCTGATGGTGTGTGAAGTTAGTGAGCCAAATGGAGTTGTTCTCCCACAAGAACCACTCGGCTGATCCTTCTTCAATATGCCCTTCACCAACATGCAGTGTTTCCTTGATTGAATTAGCTCTCACACCAATATTTGCGTCTAGAGCCTTTGCATTGATGGCTATCTGAAAACGGCTGTGGCGCTGAAGTTGCCTGTGAATGTGGAGTTGGTTGCATGTGAAACCCACAGGTGGAGCATTCGTTTGTGTGGGATGCTCTACCAGGTTCATTCCTAGATAATGCACTCAAAGGGCACTAAGCATAGAGTGTGAAAACTGAGTTTCCTTGAGAGCTGCTTGGAAGCCTGATGGTGTGTGAAGTTAGTGAGCCAAATGGAGTTGTTCTCCCACAAGAACCACTCGGCTGATCCTTCTTCAATATGCCCTTCACCAACATGCAGTGTTTCCTTGATTGAATTAGCTCTCACATCAATATTTGCGTCTAGAGCCTTTGCATTGAGGGCTATCTGAAAACAGCTGTGGCGCTGAAGTTGCCTGTGAATGTGGAGTTGGTGGCATGTGAAACCCGCATGTGGAGCATTGGTTTGTGTGGGATGCTCTACCAGCTTCATTTCAGTCCTAGGCACTCAAAGGGCACTAAGTATAGAGTGTGAAAACCGAGTTTCCTTGAGAGCTGCTTGGAAGCCTGATGGTGTGTGACGTTAGTGAGCCAAATGGAGTTGTTCTCCCACCAGGACCACTCGGCTGATCCTTCTTCAATATGCCTTTCACTAACATGCAGTGTTTCCTTGATTGAATTAGCTCTCACACGAATATTTGCGTCTAGAGCCTTTGCATTGAGGGCTATCTGAAAACGGCTGTGGCGCTGAAGTTGCCTGTGAATGTGGAGTTGGTTGCATGTGAAACCCGCATGTGGAGCATTCGTTTCTGTGGGATGCTCACCAAGCCTCATTTAAGTCCTAGGCACTCAAAGGGCACTAAGCATAGAGTGTGAAAACTGAGTTTCCTTGAGAGCTGCTTGGAAGCCTGATGGTGTGTGAAGTTAGTGAGCCAAATGGAGTTGTTCTCCCACAAGAACCACTCGGCTGATCCTTCTTCAATATGCCCTTCACCAACATGCAGTGTTTCCTTGATTGAATTAGCTCTCACACCAATGTTTGCGTCGAGAGCCCTTGCATTGAGGGCTATCTGAAAACGGCTGTGGCGCTGAAGTTGCCTGTGAATGTGGAGTTGGTTGCATGTGAAACCCGCATGTGGAGCATTCGTTTGTGCGGGATGCTCTACCAGGTTCATTCCTAGATAATGCACTCAAAGGGCACTAAGCATAGAGTGTGAAAACTGAGTTTCCTTGAGAGCTGCTTGGAAGCCTGATGGTGTGTGAAGTTAGTGAGCCAAATGGAGTTGTTCTCCCACAAGAACCACTCGGCTGATCCTTCTTCAATATGCCCTTCACCAACATGCAGTGTTTCCTTGATTGAATTAGCTCTCACACCAATATTTGCGTCTAGAGCCTTTGCATTGAGGGCTATCTGAAAACGGCTGTGGCGCTGAAGTTGCCGGTGAATGTGGAGTTGGTTGCATGTGAAACCCACATGTGGAGCATGCGTTTGTGTGGGATGCTCACCCAGCTTCATTTCAGTCCTAGGCACTCAAAGGGCACTAAGCATAGAGTGTGAAAACTGAGTTTCCTTGAGAGCTGCTTGGAAGCCTGATGGTGTGTGAAGTTAGTGAGCCAAATGGAGTTGTTCTCCCACAAGAACCACTCGGCTGATCCTTCTTCAATATGCCTTTCACTAAAATGCAGTGTTTCCTTGATTGAATTAGCTCTCACACCAATATTTGCGTCTAGAGCCTTTGCATTGAGGGCTATCTGAAAACGGCTGTGGCGCTGAAGTTGCCTGTGAATGTGGAGTTGGTGGCATGTGAAACCCGCATGTGGAGCATTCGTTTGTGTGGGATGCTCTACCAGGCTCATTTCAGTCCTAGGCACTCAAAGGGCACTAAGCACAGAGTGTGAAAACTGAGTTTCCTTGAGAGCTGCTTGGAAGCCTGATGGTGTGTGAAGTTAGTGAGCCAAATGGAGTTGTTCTCCCACAAGAACCACTCGGCTGATCCTTCTTCAATATGCCCTTCACAAACACGCAATGTTTCCTTGTTTGAATTAGCTCTCACACCAATATTTGCGTCTAGAGCCTTTGCATTGAGGGCTATCTGAAAACGGCTGTGGCGCTGAAGTTGCCTGTGAATGTGGAGTTGGTGGCATGTGAAACCCGCATGTGGAGCATTGGTTTGTGTGGGATGCTCTACCAGGTTCATTCCTAGATAATGCACTCAAAGGGCACTAAGCATAGAGTGTGAAAACTGAGTTTCCTTGAGAGCTGCTTGGAAGCCTGATGGTGTGTGAAGTTAGTGAGCCAAATGGAGTTGTTCTCCCACAAGAACCACTCGGCTGATCCTTCTTCAATATGCCCTTCACCAACATGCAGTGTTTCCTTGATTGAATTAGCTCTCACACCAATATTTGCGTCTAGAGCCTTTGCATTGATGGCTATCTGAAAACGGCTGTGGCGCTGAAGTTGCCTGTGAATGTGGAGTTGGTTGCATGTGAAACCCACAGGTGGAGCATTCGTTTGTGTGGGATGCTCTACCAGGTTCATTCCTAGATAATGCACTCAAAGGGCACTAAGCATAGAGTGTGAAAACTGAGTTTCCTGAGAGCTGCTTGGAAGCCTGATGGTGTGTGAAGTTAGTGAGCCAAATGGAGTTGTTCTCGCCACAAGAACCACTCTGGCTGATCCTTCTTCAATATGCCCTTCACCAACATGCAGTGTTTCCTTGATTGAATTAGCTCTCACATCAATATTTGCGTCTAGAGCCTTTGCATTGAGGGCTATCTGAAAACAGCTGTGGCGCTGAAGTTGCCTGTGAATGTGGAGTTGGTGGCATGTGAAACCCGCATGTGGAGCATTGGTTTGTGTGGGATGCTCTACCAGCTTCATTTCAGTCCTAGGCACTCAAAGGGCACTAAGTATAGAGTGTGAAAACCGAGTTTCCTTGAGAGCTGCTTGGAAGCCTGATGGTGTGTGACGTTAGTGAGCCAAATGGAGTTGTTCTCCCACCAGGACCACTCGGCTGATCCTTCTTCAATATGCCTTTCACTAACATGCAGTGTTTCCTTGATTGAATTAGCTCTCACACGAATATTTGCGTCTAGAGCCTTTGCATTGAGGGCTATCTGAAAACGGCTGTGGCGCTGAAGTTGCCTGTGAATGTGGAGTTGGTTGCATGTGAAACCCGCATGTGGAGCATTCGTTTCTGTGGGATGCTCACCAAGCCTCATTTAAGTCCTAGCCACTCAAAGGGCACTAAGTATAGAGTGTGAAAACTGAGTTTCCTTGAGAGCTGCTTGGAAGCCTGATGGTGTGTGAAGTTAGTGAGCCAAATGGAGTTGTTCTCCCACAAGAACCACTCGGCTGATCCTTCTTCAATATGCCCTTCACCAACATGCAGTGTTTCCTTGATTGAATTAGCTCTCACACCAATGTTTGCGTCGAGAGCCCTTGCATTGAGGGCTATCTGAAAACGGCTGTGGCGCTGAAGTTGCCTGTGAATGTGGAGTTGGTTGCATGTGAAACCCGCATGTGGAGCATTCGTTTGTGCGGGATGCTCTACCAGGTTCATTCCTAGATAATGCACTCAAAGGGCACTAAGCATAGAGTGTGAAAACTGAGTTTCCTTGAGAGCTGCTTGGAAGCCTGATGGTGTGTGAAGTTAGTGAGCCAAATGGAGTTGTTCTCCCACAAGAACCACTCGGCTGATCCTTCTTCAATATGCCCTTCACCAACATGCAGTGTTTCCTTGATTGAATTAGCTCTCACACCAATATTTGCGTCTAGAACCTTTGCATTGAGGGCTATCTGAAAATGGCTGTGGCGCTGAAGGTGCCTGTGAATGTGGAGTTGGTTGCATGTGAAACCCGCATGTGGAGCATTCTTTTGTGTGGGATGCTCACCAAGCTTCATTTCAGTCCTAGGCACTCAAAGGGCACTAAGCATAGAGTGTGAAAACTGAGTTTCCTTGAGAGCTGCTTGGAAGCCTGATGGTGTGTGAAGTTAGTGAGCCAAATGGAGTTGTTCTCCCACAAGAACCACTCGGCTGATCCTTCTTCAATATGCCCTTCACCAACATGCAGTGTTTCCTTGATTGAATTAGCTCTCACACCAATATTTGCGTCTAGAGCCTTTGCATTGAGGGCTATCTGAAAACGGCTGTGGCGCTGAAGTTGCCTGAGAATGTGGAGTTGGTTGCATGTGAAACCCGCATGTGCAGCATTCGTTTGTGTGGGATGCTCACCAAGCTTCATTTCAGTCCTAGGCACTCAAAGGGCACTAAGCATAGAGTGTGAAAACTGAGTTTCCTTGAGAGCTGCTTGGAAGCCTGATGGTGTGTGAAGTTAGTGAGCCAAATGGAGTTGTTCTCCCACAAGAACCACTCGGCTGATCCTTCTTCAATATGCCCTTCACCAACATGCAGTGTTTCCTTGATTGAATTAGCTCTCACACCAATATTTGCGTCTAGAGCCTTTGCATAGAGGGCTATCTGAAAACGGCTGTGGCGCTGAAGTTGCCTGTGAATGTGGAGTTGGTAGCATGTGAAACCCGTATGTGGAGCATTCGTTTGTGTGGGATGCTCACCAAGCATCATTTCAGTCCTAGGCACTCAAAGGGCACTAAGCATAGAGTGTGAAAACTGAGTTTCCTTGAGAGCTGCTTGGAAGCCTGATGGTGTGTGAAGTTAGTGAGCCAAATGGAGTTGTTCTCCCACAAGAACCACTCGGCTGATCCTTCTTCAATATGCCGTTCACCAACATGCAATGTTTCCTTGATTGAATTAGCTCTCACACCAATATTTGCGTCTAGAGCCTTTGCATTGAGGGCTATCTGAAAATGGCTGTGGCGCTGAAGTTGCCTGTGAATGTGGAGTTGGTGGCATGTGAAACCCGCATGTGGAGCATTCGTTTGTGTGGGATGCTCTACCAGGTTCATTCCTAGATAATGCACTCAAAGGGCACTAAGCATAGAGTGTGAAAACTGAGTTTCCTTGAGAGCTGCTTGGAAGCCTGATGGTGTGTGAAGTTAGTGAGCCAAATGGAGTTGTTCTCCCACAAGAACCACTCGGCTGATCCTTCTTCAATATGCCCTTCACCAACATGCAGTGTTTCCTTGATTGAATTAGCTCTCACACCAATAATTGGGTCTAGAGCCTTTACATTGTGGGCTATCTGAAAACGGCTGTGGCGCTGAAGTTGCTTGTGAATGTGGAGTTGGTGGCATGTGAAACCCGCATGTGGAGCATTGGTTTGTGTGGGATGCTCTACCAGGTTCATTCTTAGATAATGCACTCAAAGGGCACTAAGCATAGAGTGTGAAAGCTGAGTTTCCTTGAGAGCTGCTTGGAAGCCTGATGGTGTGTGAAGTTAGTGAGCCAAATGGAGTTGTTCTCCCACAAGAACCACTCGGCTGATCCTTCTTCAATATGCCCTTCACCAACATGCAGTGTTTCCTTGATTGAATTAGCTCTCACACCAATATTTGCGTCTAGAGCCTTTGCATTGAGGGCTATCTGAAAACGGCTGTGGCGCTGAAGTTGCCTGTGAGTGGAGTTGGTTGCATGTGAAACCCGCATGTGGAGCATTCGTTTGTGTGGGATGCTCTACCAGGTTCATTCCTAGATAATGCACTCAAAGGGCACTAAGCATAGAGTGTGAAAACTGAGTTTCCTTGAGAGCTGCTTGGAAGCCTGATGGTGTGTGAAGTTAGTGAGCCAAATGGAGTTGTTCTCCCACAAGAACCACTCTTCTGATTCTCCCTCAATATGCCCTTCACCAACATGCAGTGTTTCCTTGATTGAATTAGCTCTCACACCAATATTTGCGTCTAGAGCCTTTGCATTGAGGGCTATCTGAAAACGGCTGTGGCGCTGAAGTTGCCTGTGAATGTGGAGTTGGTGGCATGTGAAACCCGCATGTGGAGCATTCTTTTGTGTGGGATGCTCACCAAGCTTCATTTCAGTCCTAGGCACTCAAAGAGCACTAAGCATAGAGTGTGAAAACTGAGTTTCCTTGAGAGCTGCTTGGAAGCCTGATGGTGTGTGAAGTTAGTGAGCCAAATGGAGTTGTTCTCCCACAAGAACCACTCGGCTGATCCTTCTTCAATATGCCCTTCACCAACATGCAGTGTTTCCTTGATTGAATTAGCTCTCACACCAATATTTGCGTCTAGAGCCTTTGCATTGAGGGCTATCTGAAAACGGCTGTGGCGCTGAAGTTGCCTGTGAATGTGGAGTTGGTGGCATGTGAAACCCGCATGTGCAGCATTCGTTTGTGTGGGATGCTCTACGAGGTTCATTCCTAGATAATGCACTCAAAGGGCACTAAGCATAGAGTGTGAAAACTGAGTTTCCTTGAGAGCTGCTTGGAAGCCTGATGGTGTGTGAAGTTAGTGAGCCAAATGGAGTTGTTCTCCCACAAGAACCACTCGGCTGATCCTTCTTCAATATGCCCTTCACCAACATGCAGTGTTTCCTTGATTGAATTAGCTCTCACACCAATATTTGCGTCTAGAGCCTTTGCATTGAAGGCTATCTGAAAAGGGCTGTGGCGCTGAAGTTGCCTGTGGATGTGGAGTTGGTGGCATGTGAAACCCGTATGTGGAGCATTGGTTTGTGTGGGATGCTCACCAAGCTTCATTTCAGTCCTAGGCACTCAAAGGGCACTAAGCATAGAGTGTGAAAACTGAGTTTCCTTGAGAGCTGCTTGGAAGCCTGATGGTGTGTGAAGTTAGTGAGCCAAATGGAGTTGTTCTCCCACAAGAACCACTCGGTTGATCCTTCTTCAATATGCCCTTCACCAACATGCAGTGTTTCCTTGATTGAATTAGCTCTCACACCAATATTTGCGTCTAGAGCCTTTGCATTGAGGGCTATCTGAAAATGGCTGTGGCGCTGAAGTTGCCTGTGAATGTGGAGTTGGTTGCATGTGAAACCCGCATGTGAAGCATTGGTTTGTGTGGGATGCTCTACCAGGTTCAATCCTAGATAATGCACTCAAAGGGCACTAAGCATAGAGTGTGAAAACTGAGTTTCCTTGAGAGCTGCTTGGAAGCCTGATGGTGTGTGAAGTTAGTGAGCCAAATGGAGTTGTTCTCCCACAAGAACCACTCGGCTGATCCTTCTTCAATATGCCCTTCACCAACATGCAGTGTTTCCTTGATTGAATTAGCTCTCACAACAATATTTGCGTCTAGAGCCTTTGCATTGAGGCCTATCTGAAAACGGCTGTGGCGCTGAAGTTGCCTGTGAATGTGGAGTTGGTGGCATGTGAAACCCGCATGTGGAGCATTCGCTTGTGTGGGATGCTCACCAAGCTTCATTTCAGTCCTAGGCACTCAAAGGGCACTAAGCATAGAGTGTGAAAACTGAGTTTCCTTGAGAGCTGCTTGGAAGCCTGATGGTGTGTGAAGTTAGTGAGCCAAATGGAGTTGTTCTCCCACAAGAACCACTCGGCTGATCCTTCTTCAATATGCCCTTCACCAACATGCAGTGTTTCCTTGATTGAATTAGCTCTCACACCAATATTTGAGTCTAGAGCCTTTGCATTGAGGGCTATCTGAAAACGGCTGTGGCGCTGAAGTTGCCTGTGAATGTGGAGTTGGTGGCATGTGAAACCCGCATGTGCAGCATTCGTTTGTGTGGGATGCTCTACCAGGTTCATTCCTAGATAATGCACTCAAAGGGCACTAAGCATAGAGTGTGAAAACTGAGTTTCCTTGAGAGCTGCTTGGAAGCCTGATGGTGTGTGAAGTTAGTGAGCCAAATGGAGTTGTTCTCCCACAAGAACCACTCGGCTGATCCTTCTTCAATATGCCCTTCACCAACATGCAGTGTTTCCTTGATTGAATTAGCTCTCACACCAATATTTGCGTCTAGAGCCTTTGCATTGCGGCCTATCTGAAAACGGCTGTGGCGCTGAAGTTGCCTGTGAATGTGGAGTTGGTGGCATGTGAAACCCGCATGTGCAGCATTCGTTTGTGTGGGATGCTCTACCAGGTTCATTCCTAGATAATGCACTCAAAGGGCACTAAGCATAGAGTGTGAAAACTGAGTTTCCTTGAGAGCTGCTTGGAAGCCTGATGGTGTGTGAAGTTAGTGAGCCAAATGGAGTTGTTCTCCCACAAGAACCACTCGGCTGATCCTTCTTCAATATGCCCTTCACCAACATGCAGTGTTTCCTTGATTGAATTAGCTCTCACACCAATATTTGCGTCTAGAGCCTTTGCATTGAGGGCTATCTGAAAACGGCTGTGGCGCTGAAGTTGCCTGTGAATGTGGAGTTGGTGGCATGTGAAACCCGCATGTGGAGCATTCTTTTGTGTGGGATGCTCACCAAGCTTCATTTCAGTCCTAGGCACTCAAAGAGCACTAAGCATAGAGTGTGAAAACTGAGTTTCCTTGAGAGCTGCTTGGAAGCCTGATGGTGTGTGAAGTTAGTGAGCCAAATGGAGTTGTTCTCCCACAAGAACCACTCGGCTGATCCTTCTTCAATATGCCCTTCACCAACATGCAGTGTTTCCTTGATTGAATTAGCTCTCACACCAATATTTGCGTCTAGAGCCTTTGCATTGAGGGCTATCTGAAAACAGCTGTGGCGCTGAAGTTGCCTGTGAATGTGGAGTTGGTGGCATGTGAAACCCGCATGTGGAGCATTGGTTTGTGTGGGATGCTCTACCAGGTTCATTCCTAGATAATGCACTCAAAGGGCACTAAGCATAGAGTGTGAAAACTGAGTTTCCTTGAGAGCTGCTTGGAAGCCTGATGGTGTGTGAAGTTAGTGAGCCAAATGGAGTTGTTCTCCCACAAGAACCACTCGGCTGATCCTTCTTCAATATGCCCTTCACCAACATGCAGTGTTTCCTTGATTGAATTAGCTCTCACACCAATATTTGCGTCTAGAGCCTTTGCATTGAGGGCTATCTGAAAATGGCTGTGGCGCTGAAGGTGCCTGTGAATGTGGAGTTGGTTGCATGTGAAACCCGCATGTGGAGCATTCTTTTGTGTGGGATGCTCACCAAGCTTCATTTCAGTCCTAGGCACTCAAAGGGCACTAAGCATAGAGTGTGAAAACTGAGTTTCCTTGAGAGCTGCTTGGAAGCCTGATGGTGTGTGAAGTTAGTGAGCCAAATGGAGTTGTTCTCCCACAAGAACCACTCGGCTGATCCTTCTTCAATATGCCCTTCACCAACATGCAGTGTTTCCTTGATTGAATTAGCTCTCACACCAATATTTGCGTCTAGAGCCTTTGCATTGAGGGCTATCTGAAAACGGCTGTGGCGCTGAAGTTGCCTGAGAATGTGGAGTTGGTTGCATGTGAAACCCGCATGTGGAGCATTCGTTTGTGTGGGATGCTCACCAAGCTTCATTTCAGTCCTAGGCACTCAAAGGGCACTAAGCATAGAGTGTGAAAACTGAGTTTCCTTGAGAGCTGCTTGGAAGCCTGATGGTGTGTGAAGTTAGTGAGCCAAATGGAGTTGTTGTCCCACAAGAACCACTCGGCTGATCCTTCTTCAATATGCCCTTCACCAACATGCAGTGTTTCCTTGATTGAATTAGCTCTCACACCAATATTTGCGTCTAGAGCCTTTGCATTGAGGGCTATCTGAAAACGGCTGTGGCGCTGAAGTTGCCTGTGAATGTGGAGTTGGTAGCATGTGAAACCCGTATGTGGAGCATTCGTTTGTGTGAGATGCTCACCAAGCATCATTTCAGTCCTAGGCACTCAAAGGGCACTAAGCATAGAGTGTGAAAACTGAGTTTCCTTGAGAGCTGCTTGGAAGCCTGATGGTGTGTGAAGTTAGTGAGCCAAATGGAGTTGTTCTCCCACAAGAACCACTCGGCTGATCCTTCTTCAATATGCCGTTCACCAACATGCAATGTTTCCTTGATTGAATTAGCTCTCACACCAATATTTGCGTCTAGAGCCTTTGCATTGAGGGCTATCTGAAAATGGCTGTGGCGCTGAAGTTGCCTGTGAATGTGGAGTTGGTGGCATGTGAAACCCGCATGTGGAGCATTCGTTTGTGTGGGATGCTCTACCAGGTTCATTCCTAGATAATGCACTCAAAGGGCACTAAGCATAGAGTGTGAAAACTGAGTTTCCTTGAGAGCTGCTTGGAAGCCTGATGGTGTGTGAAGTTAGTGAGCCAAATGGAGTTGTTCTCCCACAAGAACCACTCAGCTGATCCTTCTTCAATATGCCCTTCACCAACATGCAGTGTTTCCTTGATTGAATTAGCTCTCACACCAATAATTGGGTCTAGAGCCTTTACATTGTGGGCTATCTGAAAACGGCTGTGGCGCTGAAGTTGCTTGTGAATGTGGAGTTGGTGGCATGTGAAACCCGCATGTGGAGCATTGGTTTGTGTGGGATGCTCTACCAGGTTCATTCCTAGATAATGCACTCAAAGGGCACTAAGCATAGAGTGTGAAAGCTGAGTTTCCTTGAGAGCTGCTTGGAAGCCTGATGGTGTGTGAAGTTAGTGAGCCAAATGGAGTTGTTCTCCCACAAGAACCACTCGGCTGATCCTTCTTCAATATGCCCTTCACCAACATGCAGTGTTTCCTTGATTGAATTAGCTCTCACACCAATATTTGCGTCTAGAGCCTTTGCATTGAGGGCTATCTGAAAACGGCTGTGGCGCTGAAGTTGCCTGTGAGTGGAGTTGGTTGCATGTGAAACCCGCATGTGGAGCATTCGTTTGTGTGGGATGCTCTACCAGGTTCATTCCTAGATAATGCACTCAAAGGGCACTAAGCATAGAGTGTGAAAACTGAGTTTCCTTGAGAGCTGCTTGGAAGCCTGATGGTGTGTGAAGTTAGTGAGCCAAATGGAGTTGTTCTCCCACAAGAACCACTCTTCTGATTCTCCCTCAATATGCCCTTCACCAACATGCAGTGTTTCCTTGATTGAATTAGCTCTCACACCAATATTTGCGTCTAGAGCCTTTGCATTGAGGGCTATCTGAAAACAGCTGTGGCGCTGAAGTTGCCTGTGAATGTGGAGTTGGTGGCATGTGAAACCCGCATGTGGAGCATTCTTTTGTGTGGGATGCTCACCAAGCTTCATTTCAGTCCTAGGCACTCAAAGAGCACTAAGCATAGAGTGTGAAAACTGAGTTTCCTTGAGAGCTGCTTGGAAGCCTGATGGTGTGTGAAGTTAGTGAGCCAAATGGAGTTGTTCTCCCACAAGAACCACTCGGCTGATCCTTCTTCAATATGCCCTTCACCAACATGCAGTGTTTCCTTGATTGAATTAGCTCTCACACCAATATTTGCGTCTAGAGCCTTTGCATTGAGGGCTATCTGAAAACGGCTGTGGCGCTGAAGTTGCCTGTGAATGTGGAGTTGGTGGCATGTGAAACCCGCATGTGCAGCATTCGTTTGTGTGGGATGCTCTACGAGGTTCATTCCTAGATAATGCACTCAAAGGGCACTAAGCATAGAGTGTGAAAACTGAGTTTCCTTGAGAGCTGCTTGGAAGCCTGATGGTGTGTGAAGTTAGTGAGCCAAATGGAGTTGTTCTCCCACAAGAACCACTCGGCTGATCCTTCTTCAATATGCCCTTCACCAACATGCAGTGTTTCCTTGATTGAATTAGCTCTCACACCAATATTTGCGTCTAGAGCCTTTGCATTGAAGGCTATCTGAAAAGGGCTGTGGCGCTGAAGTTGCCTGTGGATGTGGAGTTGGTGGCATGTGAAACCCGTATGTGGAGCATTGGTTTGTGTGGGATGCTCACCAAGCTTCATTTCAGTCCTAGGCACTCAAAGGGCACTAAGCATAGAGTGTGAAAACTGAGTTTCCTTGAGAGCTGCTTGGAAGCCTGATGGTGTGTGAAGTTAGTGAGCCAAATGGAGTTGTTCTCCCACAAGAACCACTCGGCTGATCCTTCTTCAATATGCCCTTCACCAACATGCAGTGTTTCCTTGATTGAATTAGCTCTCACACCAATATTTGCGTCTAGAGCCTTTGCATTGAGGGCTGTCTGAAAACGGCTGTGGCGCTGAAGTTGCCTGTGAATGTGGAGTTGGTGGCATGTGAAACCCGCATGTGCAGCATTCGTTTGTGTGGGATGCTCTACCAGGTTCATTCCTAGATAATGCACTCAAAGGGCACTAAGCATAGAGTGTGAAAACTGAGTTTCCTTGAGAGCTGCTTGGAAGCCTGATGGTGTGTGAAGTTAGTGAGCCAAATGGAGTTGTTCTCCCACAAGAACCACTCGGCTGATCCTTCTTCAATATGCCCTTCACCAACATGCAGTGTTTCCTTGATTGAATTAGCTCTCACACCAATATTTGCGTCTAGAGCCTTTGCATTGCGGCCTATCTGAAAACGGCTGTGGCGCTGAAGTTGCCTGTGAATGTGGAGTTGGTGGCATGTGAAACCCGCATGTGCAGCATTCGTTTGTGTGGGATGCTCTACCAGGTTCATTCCTAGATAATGCACTCAAAGGGCACTAAGCATAGAGTGTGAAAACTGAGTTTCCTTGAGAGCTGCTTGGAAGCCTGATGGTGTGTGAAGTTAGTGAGCCAAATGGAGTTGTTCTCCCACAAGAACCACTCGGCTGATCCTTCTTCAATATGCCCTTCACCAACATGCAGTGTTTCCTTGATTGAATTAGCTCTCACACCAATATTTGCGTCTAGAGCCTTTGCATTGAGGGCTATCTGAAAACGGCTGTGGCGCTGAAGTTGCCTGTGAATGTGGAGTTGGTGGCATGTGAAACCCGCATGTGGAGCATTCGTTTGTGTGGGATGCTCTACCAGCTTCATTTCAGTCCTAGGCACTCAAAGGGCACTAAGCATAGAGTGTGAAAACTGAGTTTCCTTGAGAGCTGCTTGGAAGCCTGATGGTGTGTGAAGTTAGTGAGCCAAATGGAGTTGTTCTCCCACAAGAACCACTCGGCTGATCCTTCTTCAATATGCCCTTCACCAACATGCAGTGTTTCCTTGATTGAATTAGCTCTCACACCAATATTTGCGTCTAGAGCCTTTGCATTGAGGGCTATCTGAAAACGGCTGTGGCGCTGAAGTTGCCTGTGAATGTGGAGTTGGTGGCATGTGAAACCCGCATGTGGAGCATTGGTTTGTGTGGGATGCTCTACCAGGTTCATTCCTAGATAATGCACTCAAAGGGCACTAAGCATAGAGTGTGAAAACTGAGTTTCCTTGAGAGCTGCTTGGAAGCCTGATGGTGTGTGAAGTTAGTGAGCCAAATGGAGTTGTTTTGCCACAAGAACCACTCGGCTGATCCTTCTTCAATATGCCCTTCACCAACATGCAGTGTTTCCTTGATTGAATTAGCTCTCACACCAATATTTGCGTCTAGAGCCTTTGCATTGAGGGCTATCTGAAAACGGCTGTGGCGCTGAAGTTGCCTGTGAATGTGGAGTTGGTGGCATGTGAAACCCGCATGTGGAGCATTCGTTTGTGTGGGATGCTCTACCAGGTTCATTCCTAGATAATGCACTCAAAGGGCACTAAGCATAGAGTGTGAAAACTGAGTTTCCTTGAGAGCTGCTTGGAAGCCTGATGGTGTGTGAAGTTAGTGAGCCAAATGGAGTTGTTCTCCCACAAGAACCACTCGGCTGATCCTTCTTCAATATGCCCTTCACCAACATGCAGTGTTTCCTTGATTGAATTAGCTCTCACACCAATATTTGCGTCTAGAGCCTTTGCATTGAGGGCTATCTGAAAACGGCTGTGGCGCTGAAGTTGCCGGTGAATGTGGAGTTGGTTGCATGTGAAACCCGCATGTGGAGCATGCGTTTGTGTGGAATGCTCACCAAGCTTCATTTAAGTCCTAGGCACTCAAAGGGCACTAAGGATAGAGTGTGAAAACTGAGTTTCCTTGAGAGCTGCTTGGAAGCCTGATGGTGTCTGAAGTTAGTGAGCCAAATGGAGTTGTTCTCCCACAAGAACCACTCGGCTGATCCTTCTTCAATATGCCCTTCACCAACATGCAGTGTTTCCTTGATTGAATTAGCTCTCACACCAATATTTGCGTCTAGAGCCTTTACATTGAGCGCTATCTGAAAACGGCTGTGGCGCTGAAGTTGCCTGAGAATGTGGAGTTGGTGGCATGTGAAACCCGCATGTGGAGCATTCGTTTGTGTGGGATGCTCACCCAGCTTCATTTCAGTCCTAGGCACTCAAAGGGCACTAAGCATAGAGTGTGAAAACTGAGTTTCCTTGAGAGCTGCTTGGAAGCCTGATGGTGTGTGAAGTTAGTGAGCCAAATGGAGTTGTTCTCCCACAAGAACCACTCGGCTGATCCTTCTTCAATATGCCTTTCACTAAAATGCAGTGTTTCCTTGATTGAATTAGCTCTCACACCAATATTTGCGTCTAGAGCCTTTGCATTGAGGGCTATCTGAAAACGGCTGTGGCGCTGAAGTTGCCTGTGAATGTGGAGTTGGTGGCATGTGAAACCCGCATGTGGAGCATTGGTTTGTGTGGGATGCTCTACCAGGCTCATTTCATTCCTAGGCACTCAAAGGGCACTAAGCACAGAGTGTGAAAACTGAGTTTCCTTGAGAGCTGCTTGGAAGCCTGATGGTGTGTGAAGTTAGTGAGCCAAATGGAGTTGTTCTCCCACAAGAACCACTCGGCTGATCCTTCTTCAATATGCCCTTCACCAACATGCAGTGTTTCCTTGATTGAATTAGCTCTCACACCAATATTTGCGTCTAGAGCCTTTGCATTGAGGGCTATCTGAAAACGGCTGTGGCGCTGAAGTTGCCTGTGAATGTGGAGTTGGTGGCATGTGAAACCCGCATGTGGAGCATTCGTTTGTGTGGGATGCTCTACCAGGTTCATTCCTAGATAATGCACTCAAAGGGCACTAAGCATAGAGTGTGAAAACTGAGTTTCCTTGAGAGCTGCTTGGAAGCCTGATGGTGTGTGAAGTTAGTGAGCCAAATGGAGTTGTTCTCCCACAAGAACCACTCGGCTGATCCTTCTTCAATATGCCCTTCACCAACATGCAGTGTTTCCTTGATTGAATTAGCTCTCACACCAATATTTGCGTCTAGAGCCTTTGCATTGAGGGCTATCTGAAAACGGCTGTGGCGCTGAAGTTGCCTGTGAATGTGGAGTTGGTGGCATGTGAAACCCGCATGTGGAGCATTCGTTTGTGTGGGATGCTCTACCAGGCTCATTTCATTCCTAGGCACTCAAAGGGCACTAAGCACAGAGTGTGAAAACTGAGTTTCCTTGAGAGCTGCTTGGAAGCCTGATGGTGTGTGAAGTTAGTGAGCCAAATGGAGTTGTTCTCCCACAAGAACCACTCGGCTGATCCTTCTTCAATATGCCCTTCACCAACATGCAGTGTTTCCTTGATTGAATTAGCTCTCACACCAATATTTGCGTCTAGAGCCTTTGCATTGAGGGCTATCTGAAAACGGCTGTGGCGCTGAAGTTGCCTGTGAATGTGGAGTTGGTGGCATGTGAAACCCGCATGTGGAGCATTCGTTTGTGTGGGATGCTCTACCAGGTTCATTCCTAGATAATGCACTCAAAGGGCACTAAGCATAGAGTGTGAAAACTGAGTTTCCTTGAGAGCTGCTTGGAAGCCTGATGGTGTGTGAAGTTAGTGAGCCAAATGGAGTTGTTCTCCCACAAGAACCACTCGGCTGATCCTTCTTCAATATGCCCTTCACCAACATGCAGTGTTTCCTTGATTGAATTAGCTCTCACACCAATATTTGCGTCTAGAGCCTTTGCATTGAGGGCTATCTGAAAACGGCTGTGGCGCTGAAGTTGCCTGTGAATGTGGAGTGGGTTGCATGTGAAACCCGCATGTGGAGCATTCGTTTGTGTGGGATGCTCTACCAGGTTCATTCCTAGATAATGCACTCAAAGGGCACTAAGCATAGAGTGTGAAAACTGAGTTTCCTTGAGAGCTGCTTGGAAGCCTGATGGTGTGTGAAGTTAGTGAGCCAAATGGAGTTGTTCTCCCACAAGAACCACTCGGCTGATCCTTCTTCAATATGCCTTTCACTAACATGCAGTGTTTCCTTGATTGAATTAGCTCTCACACCAATATTTGCGTCTAGAGCCTTTGCATTGAGGGCTATCTGAAAACGGCTGTGGCGCTGAAGTTGCCTGTGAATGTGGAGTTGGTGGCATGTGAAACCCGCATGTGGAGCATTCGTTTGTGTGGGATGCTCTACCAGGTTCATTCCAAGATAATGCACTCAAAGGGCACTAAGCATAGAGTGTGAAAACTGAGTTTCCTTGAGAGCTGCTTGGAAGCCTGATGGTGTGTGAAGTTAGTGAGCCAAATGGAGTTGTTCTCCCACAAGAACCACTCGGCTGATCCTTCTTCAATATGCCCTTCACCAACATGCAGTGTTTCCTTGATTGAATTAGCTCTCACACCAATATTTGCATCTAGAGCCTTTGCATTGAGGGCTATCTGAAAACGGCTGTGGCGCTGAAGTTGCCGGTGAATGTGGAGTTGGTTGCATGTGAAACCCACATGTGGAGCATGCGTTTGTGTGGGATGCTCACCCAGCTTCATTTCAGTCCTAGGCACTCAAAGGGCACTAAGCATAGAGTGTGAAAACTGAGTTTCCTTGAGAGCTGCTTGGAAGCCTGATGGTGTGTGAAGTTAGTGAGCCAAATGGAGTTGTTCTCCCACAAGAACCACTCGGCTGATCCTTCTTCAATATGCCTT
Source organism: Ochotona princeps (assembly GCF_030435755.1). Classification (NCBI taxonomy): domain Eukaryota; kingdom Metazoa; phylum Chordata; class Mammalia; order Lagomorpha; family Ochotonidae; genus Ochotona; species Ochotona princeps. The sequence goes on along the minus strand of NW_026701470.1, from coordinate 55,286 downwards.
TCACTAAAATGCAGTGTTTCCTTGATTGAATTAGCTCTCACACCAATATTTGCGTCTAGAGCCTTTGCATTGAGGGCTATCTGAAAACGGCTGTGGCGCTGAAGTTGCCTGTGAATGTGGAGTTGGTGGCATGTGAAACCCGCATGTGGAGCATTCGTTTGTGTGGGATGCTCTACCAGGCTCATTTCAGTCCTAGGCACTCAAAGGGCACTAAGCACAGAGTGTGAAAACTGAGTTTCCTTGAGAGCTGCTTGGAAGCCTGATGGTGTGTGAAGTTAGTGAGCCAAATGGAGTTGTTCTCCCACAAGAACCACTCGGCTGATCCTTCTTCAATATGCCCTTCACAAACATGCAATGTTTCCTTGTTTGAATTAGCTCTCACACCAATATTTGCGTCTAGAGCCTTTGCATTGAGGGCTATCTGAAAACGGCTGTGGCGCTGAAGTTGCCTGTGAATGTGGAGTTGGTGGCATGTGAAACCCGCATGTGGAGCATTGGTTTGTGTGGGATGCTCTACCAGGTTCATTCCTAGATAATGCACTCAAAGGGCACTAAGCATAGAGTGTGAAAACTGAGTTTCCTTGAGAGCTGCTTGGAAGCCTGATGGTGTGTGAAGTTAGTGAGCCAAATGGAGTTGTTCTCCCACAAGAACCACTCGGCTGATCCTTCTTCAATATGCCCTTCACCAACATGCAGTGTTTCCTTGATTGAATTAGCTCTCACACCAATATTTGCGTCTAGAGCCTTTGCATTGATGGCTATCTGAAAAGGGCTGTGGCGCTGAAGTTGCCTGTGAATGTGGAGTTGGTTGCATGTGAAACCCACAGGAGGAGCATTCGTTTGTGTGGGATGCTCTACCAGGTTCATTCCTAGATAATGCACTCAAAGGGCACTAAGCATAGAGTGTGAAAACTGAGTTTCCTTGAGAGCTGCTTGGAAGCCTGATGGTGTGTGAAGTTAGTGAGCCAAATGGAGTTGTTCTCCCACAAGAACCACTCGGCTGATCCTTCTTCAATATGCCCTTCACCAACATGCAGTGTTTCCTTGATTGAATTAGCTCTCACATCAATATTTGCGTCTAGAGCCTTTGCATTGAGGGCTATCTGAAAACAGCTGTGGCGCTGAAGTTGCCTGTGAATGTGGAGTTGGTGGCATGTGAAACCCGCATGTGGAGCATTGGTTTGTGTGGGATGCTCTACCAGCTTCATTTCAGTCCTAGGCACTCAAAGGGCACTAAGTATAGAGTGTGAAAACCGAGTTTCCTTGAGAGCTGCTTGGAAGCCTGATGGTGTGTGACGTTAGTGAGCCAAATGGAGTTGTTCTCCCACCAGGACCACTCGGCTGATCCTTCTTCAATATGCCTTTCACTAACATGCAGTGTTTCCTTGATTGAATTAGCTCTCACACGAATATTTGCGTCTAGAGCCTTTGCATTGAGGGCTATCTGAAAACGGCTGTGGCGCTGAAGTTGCCTGTGAATGTGGAGTTGGTTGCATGTGAAACCCGCATGTGGAGCATTCGTTTCTGTGGGATGCTCACCAAGCCTCATTTAAGTCCTAGGCACTCAAAGGGCACTAAGCATAGAGTGTGAAAACTGAGTTTCCTTGAGAGCTGCTTGGAAGCCTGATGGTGTGTGAAGTTAGTGAGCCAAATGGAGTTGTTCTCCCACAAGAACCACTCGGCTGATCCTTCTTCAATATGCCCTTCACCAACATGCAGTGTTTCCTTGATTGAATTAGCTCTCACACCAATATTTGCGTCTAGAGCCTTTACATTGCGCGCTATCTGAAAACGGCTGTGGCGCTGAAGTTGCCTGTGAATGTGGAGTTGGTGGCATGTGAAACCCGCATGTGGAGCATTCGTTTGTGTGGGATGCTCACCAAGTTTCATTTCAGTCCTAGGCACTCAAAGGGCACTAAGCATAGAGTGTGAAAACTGAGTTTCCTTGAGAGCTGCTTGGAAGCCTGATGGTGTGTGAAGTTAGTGAGCCAAATGGAGTTGTTCTCCCACAAGAACCACTCGGTTGATCCTTCTTCAATATGCCCTTCACCAACATGCAGTGTTTCCTTGATTGAATTAGCTCTCACACCAATGTTTGCGTCGAGACCCCTTGCATTGAGGGCTATCTGAAAACGGCTGTGGCGCTGAAGTTGCCTGTGAATGTGGAGTTGGTTGCATGTGAAACCCGCATGTGGAGCATTCGTTTGTGCGGGATGCTCTACCAGGTTCATTCCTAGATAATGCACTCAAAGGGCACTAAGCATAGAGTGTGAAAACTGAGTTTCCTTGAGAGCTGCTTGGAAGCCTGATGGTGTGTGAAGTTAGTGAGCCAAATGGAGTTGTTCTCCCACAAGAACCACTCGGCTGATCCTTCTTCAATATGCCCTTCACCAACATGCAGTGTTTCCTTGATTGAATTAGCTCTCACACCAATATTTGCGTCTAGAGCCTTTGCATTGAGGGCTATCTGAAAATGGCTGTGGCGCTGAAGGTGCCTGTGAATGTGGAGTTGGTTGCATGTGAAACCCGCATGTGGAGCATTCTTTTGTGTGGGATGCTCACCAAGCTTCATTTCAGTCCTAGGCACTCAAAGGGCACTAAGCATAGAGTGTGAAAACTGAGTTTCCTTGAGAGCTGCTTGGAAGCCTGATGGTGTGTGAAGTTAGTGAGCCAAATGGAGTTGTTCTCCCACAAGAACCACTCGGCTGATCCTTCTTCAATATGCCCTTCACCAACATGCAGTGTTTCCTTGATTGAATTAGCTCTCACACCAATATTTGCGTCTAGAGCCTTTGCATTGAGGGCTATCTGAAAACGGCTGTGGCGCTGAAGGTGCCTGTGAATGTGGAGTTGGTTGCATGTGAAACCCACAGGTGGAGCATTCGTTTGTGTGGGATGCTCACCAAGCTTCATTTCAGTCCTAGGCACTCAAAGGGCACTAAGCATAGAGTGTGAAAACTGAGTTTCCTTGAGAGCTGCTTGGAAGCCTGATGGTGTGTGAAGTTAGTGAGCCAAATGGAGTTGTTGTCCCACAAGAACCACTCGGCTGATCCTTCTTCAATATGCCCTTCACCAACATGCAGTGTTTCCTTGATTGAATTAGCTCTCACACCAATATTTGCGTCTAGAGCCTTTGCATTGAGGGCTATCTGAAAATGGCTGTGGCGCTGAAGTTGCCTGTGAATGTGGAGTTGGTAGCATGTGAAACCCGCATGTGGAGCATTCGTTTGTGTGGGATGCTCACCAAGCATCATTTCAGTCCTAGGCACTCAAAGGGCACTAAGCATAGAGTGTGAAAACTGAGTTTCCTTGAGAGCTGCTTGGAAGCCTGATGGTGTGTGAAGTTAGTGAGCCAAATGGAGTTGTTCTCCCACAAGAACCACTCGGCTGATCCTTCTTCAATATGCCGTTCACCAACATGCAATGTTTCCTTGATTGAATTAGCTCTCACACCAATATTTGCGTCTAGAGCCTTTGCATCGAGGGCTATCTGAAAATGGCTGTGGCGCTGAAGTTGCCTGTGAATGTGGAGTTGGTGGCATGTGAAACCCGCATGTGGAGCATTCGTTTGTGTGGGATGCTCTACCAGGTTCATTCCTAGATAATGCACTCAAAGGGCACTAAGCATAGAGTGTGAAAACTGAGTTTCCTTGAGAGCTGCTTGGAAGCCTGATGGTGTGTGAAGTTAGTGAGCCAAATGGAGTTGTTCTCCCACAAGAACCACTCGGCTGATCCTTCTTCAATATGCCCTTCACCAACATGCAGTGTTTCCTTGATTGAATTAGCTCTCACACCAATATTTGCGTCTAGAGCCTTTACATTGTGGGCTATCTGAAAACGGCTGTGGCGCTGAAGTTGCTTGTGAATGTGGAGTTGGTGGCATGTGAAACCCGCATGTGGAGCATTGGTTTGTGTGGGATGCTCTACCAGGTTCATTCCTAGATAATGCACTCAAAGGGCACTAAGCATAGAGTGTGAAAACTGAGTTTCCTTGAGAGCTGCTTGGAAGCCTGATGGTGTGTGAAGTTAGTGAGCCAAATGGAGTTGTTCTCCCACAAGAACCACTCGGCTGATCCTTCTTCAATATGCCCTTCACCAACATGCAGTGTTTCCTTGATTGAATTAGCTCTCACACCAATATTTGCGTCTAGAGCCTTTGCATTTAGGGCTATCTGAAAACGGCTGTGGCGCTGAAGTTGCCTGTGAGTGGAGTTGGTTGCATGTGAAACCCGCATGTGGAGCATTCGTTTGTGTGGGATGCTCTACCAGGTTCATTCCTAGATAATGCACTCAAAGGGCACTAAGCATAGAGTGTGAAAACTGAGTTTCCTTGAGAGCTGCTTGGAAGCCTGATGGTGTGTGAAGTTAGTGAGCCAAATGGAGTTGTTCTCCCACAAGAACCACTCTTCTGATTCTCCCTCAATATGCCCTTCACCAACATGCAGTGTTTCCTTGATTGAATTAGCTCTCACACCAATATTTGCGTCTAGAGCCTTTGCATTGAGGGCTATCTGAAAACGGCTGTGGCGCTGAAGTTGCCTGTGAATGTGGAGTTGGTGGCATGTGAAACCCGCATGTGGAGCATTCTTTTGTGTGGGATGCTCACCAAGCTTCATTTCAGTCCTAGGCACTCAAAGAGCACTAAGCATAGAGTGTGAAAACTGAGTTTCCTTGAGAGCTGCTTGGAAGCCTGATGGTGTGTGAAGTTAGTGAGCCAAATGGAGTTGTTCTCCCACAAGAACCACTCGGCTGATCCTTCTTCAATATGCCCTTCACCAACATGCAGTGTTTCCTTGATTGAATTAGCTCTCACACCAATATTTGCGTCTAGAGCCTTTGCATTGAGGGCTATCTGAAAACGGCTGTGGCGCTGAAGTTGCCTGTGAATGTGGAGTTGGTGGCATGTGAAACCCGCATGTGCAGCATTCGTTTGTGTGGGATGCTCTACCAGGTTCATTCCTAGATAATGCACTCAAAGGGCACTAAGCATAGAGTGTGAAAACTGAGTTTCCTTGAGAGCTGCTTGGAAGCCTGATGGTGTGTGAAGTTAGTGAGCCAAATGGAGTTGTTCTCCCACAAGAACCACTCGGCTGATCCTTCTTCAATATGCCCTTCACCAACATGCAGTGTTTCCTTGATTGAATTAGCTCTCACACCAATATTTGCGTCTAGAGCCTTTGCATTGAGGGCTATCTGAAAACGGCTGTGGCGCTGAAGTTGCCTGTGAATGTGGAGTTGGTGGCATGTGAAACCCGCATGTGCAGCATTCGTTTGTGTGGGATGCTCTACCAGGTTCATTCCTAGATAATGCACTCAAAGGGCACTAAGCATAGAGTGTGAAAACTGAGTTTCCTTGAGAGCTGCTTGGAAGCCTGATGGTGTGTGAAGTTAGTGAGCCAAATGGAGTTGTTCTCCCACAACAACCACTCGGCTTCTTCAATATGCCCTTCACCAACATGCAGTGTTTCCTTGATTGAATTAGCTCTCACACCAATATTTGCGTCTAGAGCCTTTGCATTGAAGGCTATCTGAAAAGGGCTGTGGCGCTGAAGTTGCCTGTGGATGTGGAGTTGGTGGCATGTGAAACCCGTATGTGGAGCATTGGTTTGTGTGGGATGCTCACCAAGCTTCATTTCAGTCCTAGGCACTCAAAGGGCACTAAGCATAGAGTGTGAAAACTGAGTTTCCTTGAGAGCTGCTTGGAAGCCTGATGGTGTGTGAAGTTAGTGAGCCAAATGGAGTTGTTCTCCCACAAGAACCACTCGGCTGATCCTTCTTCAATATGCCCTTCACCAACATGCAGTGTTTCCTTGATTGAATTAGCTCTCACACCAATATTTGCGTCTAGAGCCTTTGCATTGAGGCCTATCTGAAAACGGCTGTGGCGCTGAAGTTGCCTGTGAATGTGGAGTTGGTGGCATGTGAAACCCGCATGTGCAGCATTCGTTTGTGTGGGATGCTCTACCAGGTTCATTCCTAGATAATGCACTCAAAGGGCACTAAGCATAGAGTGTGAAAACTGAGTTTCCTTGAGAGCTGCTTGGAAGCCTGATGGTGTGTGAAGTTAGTGAGTCAAATGGAGTTGTTCTCCCACAAGAACCACTCGGCTGATCCTTCTTCAATATGCCCTTCACCAACATGCAGTGTTTCCTTGATTGAATTAGCTCTCACACCAATATTTGCGTCTAGAGCCTTTGCATTGCGGCCTATCTAAAAACGGCTGTGGCGCTGAAGTTGCCTGTGAATGTGGAGTTGGTGGCATGTGAAACCCGCATGTGGAGCATTCGTTTGTGTGGGATGCTCACCAAGCTTCATTTCAGTCCTAGGCACTCAAAGGGCACTAAGCATAGAGTGTGAAAACTGAGTTTCCTTGAGAGCTGCTTGGAAGCCTGATGGTGTGTGAAGTTAGTGAGCCAAATGGAGTTGTTCTCCCACAAGAACCACTCTTCTGATTCTCCCTCAATATGCCCTTCACCAACATGCAGTGTTTCCTTAATTGAATTAGCTCTCACACCAATATTTGCGTCTAGAGCCTTTGCATTGAGGGCTATCTGAAAACGGCTGTGGCGCTGAAGTTGCCTGTGAATGTGGAGTTGGTGGCATGTGAAACCCGCATGTGGAGCATTCGTTTGTGTGGGATGCTCACCAAGCTTCATTTCAGGCTTAGGCACTCAAAGGGCACTAAGCATAGAGTGTGACAACTGAGTTTCCTTGAGAGCTGCTTGGAAGCCTGATGGTGTGTGAAGTTAGTGAGCCAAATGGAGTTGTTCTCCCACAAGAACCACTCGGCTGATCCTTCTTCAATATGCCCTTCACCAACATGCAGTGTTTCCTTGATTGAATTAGCTCTCACACCAATATTTGCGTCTAGAGCCTTTGCATTGAGGGCTATCTGAAAACGGCTGTGGCACTGAAGTTGCCTGTGAATGTGGAGTTGGTGGCATGTGAAACCCGCATGTGCAGCATTCGTTTGTGTGGGATGCTCACCAAGCTTCATTTCAGTCCTAGGCACTCAAAGGGCACTAAGCATAGAGTGTGAAAACTGAGTTTCCTTGAGAGCTGCTTGGAAGCCTGATGGTGTGTGAAGTTAGTGAGCCAAATGGAGTTGTTCTCCCACAAGAACCACTCGGCTGATCCTTCTTCAATATGCCCTTCACCAACATGCAGTGTTTCCTTGATTGAATTAGCTCTCACACCAATATTTGCGTCTAGAGCCTTTGCATTGAGGGCTATCTGAAAACGGCTGTGGCACTGAAGTTGCCTGTGAATGTGGAGTTGGTGGCATGTGAAACCCGCATGTGCAGCATTCGTTTGTGTGGGATGCTCACCAAGCTTCATTTCAGTCCTAGGCACTCAAAGGGCACTAAGCATAGAGTGTGAAAACTGAGTTTCCTTGAGAGCTGCTTGGAAGCCTGATGGTGTGTGAAGTTAGTGAGCCAAATGGAGTTGTTCTCCCACAAGAACCACTCGGCTGATCCTTCTTCAATATGCCCTTCACCAACATGCAGTGTTTCCTTGATTGAATTAGCTCTCACACCAATATTTGCGTCTAGAGCCTTTGCATTGAGGGCTATCTGAAAACGGCTGTGGCGCTGAAGTTGCCTGTGAATGTGGAGTTGGTGGCATGTGAAACCCGCATGTGCAGCATTCGTTTGTGTGGGATGCTCTACCAGGTTCATTCCTAGATAATGCACTCAAAGGGCACTAAGCATAGAGTGTGAAAACTGAGTTTCCTTGAGAGCTGCTTGGAAGCCTGATGGTGTGTGAAGTTAGTGAGCCAAATGGAGTTGTTCTCTCACAAGAACCACTCGGCTGATCCTTCTTCAATATGCCCTTCACCAACATGCAGTGTTTCCTTGATTGAATTAGCTCTCACACCAATATTTGCGTCTAGAGCCTTTGCATTGAGGGCTATCTGAAAACGGCTGTGGCGCTGAAGTTGCCTGTGAATGTGGAGTTGGTGGCATGTGAAACCCGCATGTGGAGCATTCGTTTGTGTGGGATGCTCACCAAGCTTCATTTCAGTCCTAGGCACTCAAAGGGCACTAAGCATAGAGTGTGAAAACTGAGTTTCCTTGAGAGCTGCTTGGAAGCCTGATGGTGTGTGAAGTTAGTGAGCCAAATGGAGTTGCTCTCCCACAAGAACCATTCTTCTGATTCTCCCTCAATATGCCCCCTTCACCCCAACATGCAGTGTTTCCTTAATTGAATTAGCTCTCACACCAATATTTGCGTCTAGAGCCTTTGCATTGAGGGCTATCTGAAAACGGCTGTGGCGCTGAAGTTGCCTGTGAATGTGGAGTTGGTGGCATGTGAAACCCGCATGTGCAGCATTCGTTTGTGTGGGATGCTCACCAAGCTTCATTTCAGGCTTAGGCACTCAAAGGGCACTAAGCATAGAGTGTGAAAACTGAGTTTCCTTGAGAGCTGCTTGGAAGCCTGATGGTGTGTGAAGTTAGTGAGCCAAATGGAGTTGTTCTCCCACAAGAACCACTCGGCTGATCCTTCTTCAATATGCCCTTCACCACCACATGCAGTGTTTCCTTGATTGAATTAGCTCTCACACCAATATTTGCGTCTAGAGCCTTTGCATTGAGGGCTATCTGAAAACGGCTGTGGCACTGAAGTTGCCTGTGAATGTGGAGTTGGTGGCATGTGAAACCCGCATGTGCAGCATTCGTTTGTGTGGGATGCTCACCAAGCTTCATTTCAGTCCTAGGCACTCAAAGGGCACTAAGCATAGAGTGTGAAAACTGAGTTTCCTTGAGAGCTGCTTGGAAGCCTGATGGTGTGTGAAGTTAGTGAGCCAAATGGAGTTGTTCTCCCACAACAACCACTCGGCTGATCCTTCTTCAATATGCCCTTCACCAACATGCAGTGTTTCCTTGATTGAATTAGCTCTCACACCAATATTTGCGTCTAGAGCCTTTGCATTGAGGGCTATCTGAAAACGGCTGTGGCACTGAAGTTGCCTGTGAATGTGGAGTTGGTGGCATGTGAAACCCGCATGTGCAGCATTCGTTTGTGTGGGATGCTCACCAAGCTTCATTTCAGTCCTTGGCACTCAAAGGGCACTAAGTATAGAGTGTGAAAACGGAGTTTCCTTGAGAGCTGCTTGGAAGCCTGATGGTGTGTGACGTTAGTGAGCCAAATGGAGTTGTTCTCCCACCAGGACCACTCGGCTGATCCTTCTTCAATATGCCTTTCACTAACATGCAGTGTTTCCTTGATTGAATTAGCTCTCACACGAATATTTGCGTCTAGAGCCTTTGCATTGAGGGCTATCTGAAAACGGCTGTGGCACTGAAGTTGCCTGTGAATGTGGAGTTGGTTGCATGTGAAACCCGCATGTGGAGCATTCGTTTCTGTGGGATGCTCACCAAGCCTCATTTAAGTCCTAGGCACTCAAAGGGCACTAAGCATAGAGTGTGAAAACTGAGTTTCCTTGAGAGCTGCTTGGAAGCCTGATGGTGTGTGAAGTTAGTGAGCCAAATGGAGTTGTTCTCCCACAAGAACCACTCGGCTGATCCTTCTTCAATATGCCCTTCACCAACATGCAGTGTTTCCTTGATTGAATTAGCTCTCACACCAATATTTGCGTCTAGAGCCTTTACATTGCGCGCTATCTGAAAACGGCTGTGGCGCTGAAGTTGCCTGAGAATGTGGAGTTGGTGGCATGTGAAACCCGCATGTGGAGCATTCGTTTGTGTGGGATGCTCACCAAGTTTCATTTCAGTCCTAGGCACTCAAAGGGCACTAAGCATAGAGTGTGAAAACTGAGTTTCCTTGAGAGCTGCTTGGAAGCCTGATGGTGTGTGAAGTTAGTGAGCCAAATGGAGTTGTTCTCCCACAAGAACCACTCGGTTGATCCTTCTTCAATATGCCCTTCACCAACATGCAGTGTTTCCTTGATTGAATTAGCTCTCACACCAATGTTTGCGTCGAGAGCCCTTGCATTGAGGGCTATCTGAAAACGGCTGTGGCGCTGAAGTTGCCTGTGAATGTGGAGTTGGTTGCATGTGAAACCCGCATGTGGAGCATTCGTTTGTGTGGGATGCTCTACCAGGTTCATTCCTAGATAATGCACTCAAAGGGCACTAAGCATAGAGTGTGAAAACTGAGTTTCCTTGAGAGCTGCTTGGAAGCCTGATGGTGTGTGAAGTTAGTGAGCCAAATGGAGTTGTTCTCCCACAAGAACCACTCGGCTGATCCTTCTTCAATATGCCCTTCACCAACATGCAGTGTTTCCTTGATTGAATTAGCTCTCACACCAATATTTGCGTCTAGAGCCTTTGCATTGAGGGCTATCTGAAAATGGCTGTGGCGCTGAAGGTGCCTGTGAATGTGGAGTTGGTTGCATGTGAAACCCGCATGTGGAGCATTCTTTTGTGTGGGATGCTCTACGAGGTTCATTCCTAGATAATGCACTCAAAGGGCACTAAGCATAGAGTGTGAAAACTGAGTTTCCTTGAGAGCTGCTTGGAAGCCTGATGGTGTGTGAAGTTAGTGAGCCAAATGGAGTTGTTCTCCCACAAGAACCACTCAGCTGATCCTTCTTCAATATGCCCTTCACCAACATGCAGTGTTTCCTTGATTGAATTAGCTCTCACACCAATATTTGCGTCTAGAGCCTTTGCATTGAGGGCTATCTGAAAACGGCTGTGGCGCTGAAGTTGCCTGAGAATGTGGAGTTGGTTGCATGTGAAACCCACAGGTGGAGCATTCGTTTGTGTGGGATGCTCACCAAGCTTCATTTCAGTCCTAGGCACTCAAAGGGCACTAAGCATAGAGTGTGAAAACTGAGTTTCCTTGAGAGCTGCTTGGAAGCCTGATGGTGTGTGAAGTTAGTGAGCCAAATGGAGTTGTTGTCCCACAAGAACCACTCGGCTGATCCTTCTTCAATATGCCCTTCACCAACATGCAGTGTTTCCTTGATTGAATTAGCTCTCACACCAATATTTGCGTCTAGAGCCTTTGCATTGAGGGCTATCTGAAAACGGCTGTGGCGCTGAAGTTGCCTGTGAATGTGGAGTTGGTAGCATGTGAAACCCGTATGTGGAGCATTCGTTTGTGTGGGATGCTCACCAAGCATCATTTCAGTCCTAGGCACTCAAAGGGCACTAAGCATAGAGTGTGAAAACTGAGTTTCCTTGAGAGCTGCTTGGAAGCCTGATGGTGTGGGAAGTTAGTGAGCCAAATGGAGTTGTTCTCCCACAAGAACCACTCGGCTGATCCTTCTTCAATATGCCGTTCACCAACATGCAATGTTTCCTTGATTGAATTAGCTCTCACACCAATATTTGCGTCTAGAGCCTTTGCATCGAGGGCTATCTGAAAATGGCTGTGGCGCTGAAGTTGCCTGTGAATGTGGAGGTGGTGGCATGTGAAACCCGCATGTGGAGCATTCGTTTGTGTGGGATGCTCTACCAGGTTCATTCCTAGATAATGCACTCAAAGGGCACTAAGCATAGAGTGTGAAAACTGAGTTTCCTTGAGAGCTGCTTGGAAGCCTGATGGTGTGTGAAGTTAGTGAGCCAAATGGAGTTGTTCTCCCACAAGAACCACTCGGCTGATCCTTCTTCAATATGCCCTTCACCAACATGCAGTGTTTCCTTGATTGAATTAGCTCTCACACCAATATTTGCGTCTAGAGCCTTTGCATTGAGGGCTATCTGAAAATGGCTGTGGCGCTGAAGGTGCCTGTGAATGTGGAGTTGGTTGCATGTGAAACCAGCATGTGGAGCATTCTTTTGTGTGGGATGCTCACCAAGCTTCATTTCAGTCCTAGGCACTCAAAGGGCACTAAGCATAGAGTGTGAAAACTGAGTTTCCTTGAGAGCTGCTTGGAAGCCTGATGGTGTGTGAAGTTAGTGAGCCAAATGGAGTTGTTGTCCCACAAGAACCACTCGGCTGATCCTTCTTCAATATGCCCTTCACCAACATGCAGTGTTTCCTTGATTGAATTAGCTCTCACACCAATATTTGCGTCTAGAGCCTTTGCATTGAGGGCTATCTGAAAACGGCTGTGGCGCTGAAGTTGCCTGAGAATGTGGAGTTGGTTGCATGTGAAACCCACAGGTGGAGCATTCGTTTGTGTGGGATGCTCACCAAGCTTCATTTCAGTCCTAGGCACTCAAAGGGCACTAAGCATAGAGTGTGAAAACTGAGTTTCCTTGAGAGCTGCTTGGAAGCCTGATGGTGTGTGACGTTAGTGAGCCAAATGGAGTTGTTGTCCCACAAGAACCACTCGGCTGATCCTTCTTCAATATGCCCTTCACCAACATGCAGTGTTTCCTTGATTGAATTAGCTCTCACAACAATATTTGCGTCTAGAGCCTTTGCATTGAGGCCTATCTGAAAACGGCTGTGGCGCTGAAGTTGCCTGTGAATGTGGAGTTGGTAGCATGTGAAACCCGTATGTGGAGCATTCGTTTGTGTGGGATGCTCACCAAGCATCATTTCAGTCCTAGGCACTCAAAGGGCACTAAGCATAGAGTGTGAAAACTGAGTTTCCTTGAGAGCTGCTTGGAAGCCTGATGGTGTGGGAAGTTAGTGAGCCAAATGGAGTTGTTCTCCCACAAGAACCACTCGGCTGATCCTTCTTCAATATGCCGTTCACCAACATGCAATGTTTCCTTGATTGAATTAGCTCTCACACCAATATTTGCGTCTAGAGCCTTTGCATCGAGGGCTATCTGAAAATGGCTGTGGCGCTGAAGTTGCCTGTGAATGTGGAGGTGGTGGCATGTGAAACCCGCATGTGGAGCATTCGTTTGTGTGGGATGCTCTACCAGGTTCATTCCTAGATAATGCACTCAAAGGGCACTAAGCATAGAGTGTGAAAACTGAGTTTCCTTGAGAGCTGCTTGGAAGCCTGATGGTGTGTGAAGTTAGTGAGCCAAATGGAGTTGTTCTCCCACAAGAACCACTCGGCTGATCCTTCTTCAATATGCCCTTCACCAACATGCAGTGTTTCCTTGATTGAATTAGCTCTCACACCAATAATTGGGTCTAGAGCCTTTACATTGTGGGCTATCTGAAAACGGCTGTGGCGCTGAAGTTGCTTGTGAATGTGGAGTTGGTGGCATGTGAAACCCGCATGTGGAGCATTGGTTTGTGTGGGATGCTCTACCAGGTTCATTCCTAGATAATGCACTCAAAGGGCACTAAGCATAGAGTGTGAAAGCTGAGTTTCCTTGAGAGCTGCTTGGAAGCCTGATGGTGTGTGAAGTTAGTGAGCCAAATGGAGTTGTTCTCCCACAAGAACCACTCGGCTGATCCTTCTTCAATATGCCCTTCACCAACATGCAGTGTTTCCTTGATTGAATTAGCTCTCACACCAATATTTGCGTCTAGAGCCTTTGCATTGAGGGCTATCTGAAAACGGCTGTGGCGCTGAAGTTGCCTGTGAGTGGAGTTGGTTGCATGCGAAACCCGCATGTGGAGCATTCGTTTGTGTGGGATGCTCTACCAGGTTCATTCCTAGATAATGCACTCAAAGGGCACTAAGCATAGAGTGTGACAACTGAGTTTCCTTGAGAGCTGCTTGGAAGCCTGATGGTGTGTGAAGTTAGTGAGCCAAATGGAGTTGTTCTCTCACAAGAACCACTCTTCTGATTCTCCCTCAATATGCCCTTCACCAACATGCAGTGTTTTCTTGATTGAATTAGCTCTCACACCAATATTTGCGTCTAGAGCCTTTGCATTGAGGGCTATCTGAAAACGGCTGTGGCGCTGAAGTTGCCTGTGAATGTGGAGTTGGTGGCATGTGAAACCCGCATGTGGAGCATTCTTTTGTGTGGGATGCTCACCAAGCTTCATTTCAGTCCTAGGCACTCAAAGAGCACTAAGCATAGAGTGTGAAAACTGAGTTTCCTTGAGAGCTGCTTGGAAGCCTGATGGTGTGTGAAGTTAGTGAGCCAAATGGAGTTGTTCTCCCACAAGAACCACTCGGCTGATCCTTCTTCAATATGCCCTTCACCAACATGCAGTGTTTCCTTGATTGAATTAGCTCTCACACCAATATTTGCGTCTAGAGCCTTTGCATTGAGGGCTATCTGAAAACGGCTGTGGCGCTGAAGTTGCCTGTGAATGTGGAGTTGGTGGCATGTGAAACCCGCATGTGCAGCATTCGTTTGTGTGGGATGCTCTACCAGGTTCATTCCTAGATAATGCACTCAAAGGGCACTAAGCATAGAGTGTGAAAACTGAGTTTCCTTGAGAGCTGCTTGGAAGCCTGATGGTGTGTGAAGTTAGTGAGCCAAATGGAGTTGTTCTCCCACAAGAACCACTCGGCTGATCCTTCTTCAATATGCCCTTCACCAACATGCAGTGTTTCCTTGATTGAATTAGCTCTCACACCAATATTTGCGTCTAGAGCCTTTGCATTGAGGGCTATCTGAAAACGGCTGTGGCGCTGAAGTTGCCTGTGAATGTGGAGTTGGTGGCATGTGAAACCCGCATGTGCAGCATTCGTTTGTGTGGGATGCTCTACCAGGTTCATTCCTAGATAATGCACTCAAAGGGCACTAAGCATAGAGTGTGAAAACTGAGTTTCCTTGAGAGCTGCTTGGAAGCCTGATGGTGTGTGAAGTTAGTGAGCCAAATGGAGTTGTTCTCCCACAACAACCACTCGGCTGATCCTTCTTCAATATGCCCTTCACCAACATGCAGTGTTTCCTTGATTGAATTAGCTCTCACACCAATATTTGCGTCTAGAGCCTTTGCATTGAAGGCTATCTGAAAAGGGCTGTGGCGCTGAAGTTGCCTGTGGATGTGGAGTTGGTGGCATGTGAAACCCGTATGTGGAGCATTGGTTTGTGTGGGATGCTCACCAAGCTTCATTTCAGTCCTAGGCACTCAAAGGGCACTAAGCATAGAGTGTGAAAACTGAGTTTCCTTGAGAGCTGCTTGGAAGCCTGATGGTGTGTGAAGTTAGTGAGCCAAATGGAGTTGTTCTCCCACAAGAACCACTCGGTTGATCCTTCTTCAATATGCCCTTCACCAACATGCAGTGTTTCCTTGATTGAATTAGCTCTCACACCAATATTTGCGTCTAGAGCCTTTGCATTGAGGGCTATCTGAAAATGGCTGTGGCGCTGAAGTTGCCTGTCAATGTGGAGTTGGTGGCATGTGAAACCCGCATGTGAAGCATTGGTTTGTGTGGGATGCTCTACCAGGTTCATTCCTAGATAATGCACTCAAAGGGCACTAAGCATAGAGTGTGAAAACTGAGTTTCCTTGAGAGCTGCTTGGAAGCCTGATGGTGTGTGAAGTTAGTGAGCCAAATGGAGTTGTTCTCCCACAAGAACCACTCGGCTGATCCTTCTTCAATATGCCCTTCACCAACATGCAGTGTTTCCTTGATTGAATTAGCTCTCACAACAATATTTGCGTCTAGAGCCTTTGCATTGAGGCCTATCTGAAAACGGCTGTGGCGCTGAAGTTGCCTGTGAATGTGGAGTTGGTGGCATGTGAAACCCGCATGTGGAGCATTGGTTTGTGTGGGATGCTCACCAAGCTTCATTTCAGTCCTAGGCACTCAAAGGGCACTAAGCATAGAGTGTGAAAACTGAGTTTCCTTGAGAGCTGCTTGGAAGCCTGATGGTGTGTGAAGTTAGTGAGCCAAATGGAGTTGTTCTCCCACAAGAACCACTCGGCTGATCCTTCTTCAATATGCCCTTCACCAACATGCAGTGTTTCCTTGATTGAATTAGCTCTCACACCAATATTTGCGTCTAGAGCCTTTGCATTGAGGGCTATCTGAAAACGGCTGTGGCGCTGAAGTTGCCTGTGAATGTGGAGTTGGTGGCATGTGAAACCCGCATGTGCAGCATTCGTTTGTGTGGGATGCTCTACCAGGTTCATTCCTAGATAATGCCCTCAAAGGGCACTAAGCATAGAGTGTGAAAACTGAGTTTCCTTGAGAGCTGCTTGGAAGCCTGATGGTGTGTGAAGTTAGTGAGCCAAATGGAGTTGTTCTCCCACAAGAACCACTCGGCTGATCCTTCTTCAATATGCCCTTCACCAACATGCAGTGTTTCCTTGATTGAATTAGCTCTCACACCAATATTTGCGTCTAGAGCCTTTGCATTGCGGCCTATCTAAAAACGGCTGTGGCGCTGAAGTTGCCTGTGAATGTGGAGTTGGTGGCATGTGAAACCCGCATGTGGAGCATTCGTTTGTGTGGGATGCTCACCAAGCTTCATTTCAGTCCTAGGCACTCAAAGGGCACTAAGCATAGAGTGTGAAAACTGAGTTTCCTTGAGAGCTGCTTGGAAGCCTGATGGTGTGTGAAGTTAGTGAGCCAAATGGAGTTGTTCTCCCACAAGAACCACTCTTCTGATTCTCCCTCAATATGCCCTTCACCAACATGCAGTGTTTCCTTAATTGAATTAGCTCTCACACCAATATTTGCGTCTAGAGCCTTTGCATTGAGGGCTATCTGAAAACGGCTGTGGCGCTGAAGTTGCCTGTGAATGTGGAGTTGGTGGCATGTGAAACCCGCATGAGGAGCATTCGTTTGTGTGGGATGCTCACCAAGCTTCATTTCAGGCTTAGGCACTCAAAGGGCACTAAGCATAGAGTGTGACAACTGAGTTTCCTTGAGAGCTGCTTGGAAGCCTGATGGTGTGTGAAGTTAGTGAGCCAAATGGAGTTGTTCTCCCACAAGAACCACTCGGCTGATCCTTCTTCAATATGCCCTTCACCAACATGCAGTGTTTCCTTGATTGAATTAGCTCTCACACCAATATTTGCGTCTAGAGCCTTTGCATTGAGGGCTATCTGAAAACGGCTGTGGCACTGAAGTTGCCTGTGAATGTGGAGTTGGTGGCATGTGAAACCCGCATGTGCAGCATTCGTTTGTGTGGGATGCTCACCAAGCTTCATTTCAGTCCTAGGCACTCAAAGGGCACTAAGCATAGAGTGTGAAAACTGAGTTTCCTTGAGAGCTGCTTGGAAGCCTGATGGTGTGTGAAGTTAGTGAGCCAAATGGAGTTGTTCTCCCACAAGAACCACTCGGCTGATCCTTCTTCAATATGCCCTTCACCAACATGCAGTGTTTCCTTGATTGAATTAGCTCTCACACCAATATTTGCGTCTAGAGCCTTTGCATTGAGGGCTATCTGAAAACGGCTGTGGCACTGAAGTTGCCTGTGAATGTGGAGTTGGTGGCATGTGAAACCCGCATGTGCAGCATTCGTTTGTGTGGGATGCTCACCAAGCTTCATTTCAGTCCTAGGCACTCAAAGGGCACTAAGCATAGAGTGTGAAAACTGAGTTTCCTTGAGAGCTGCTTGGAAGCCTGATGGTGTGTGAAGTTAGTGAGCCAAATGGAGTTGTTCTCTCACAAGAACCACTCGGCTGATCCTTCTTCAATATGCCCTTCACCAACATGCAGTGTTTCCTTGATTGAATTAGCTCTCACACCAATATTTGCGTCTAGAGCCTTTGCATTGAGGGCTATCTGAAAACGGCTGTGGCGCTGAAGTTGCCTGTGAATGTGGAGTTGGTGGCATGTGAAACCCGCATGTGGAGCATTCGTTTGTGTGGGATGCTCACCAAGCTTCATTTCAGTCCTAGGCACTCAAAGGGCACTAAGCATAGAGTGTGACAACTGAGTTTCCTTGAGAGCTGCTTGGAAGCCTGATGGTGTGTGAAGTTAGTGAGCCAAATGGAGTTGTTCTCCCACAAGAACCATTCTTCTGATTCTCCCTCAATATGCCCTTCACCAACATGCAGTGTTTCCTTAATTGAATTAGCTCTCACACCAATATTTGCGTCTAGAGCCTTTGCATTGAGGGCTATCTGAAAACGGCTGTGGCGCTGAAGTTGCCTGTGAATGTGGAGTTGGTGGCATGTGAAACCCGCATGAGGAGCATTCGTTTGTGTGGGATGCTCACCAAGCTTCATTTCAGGCTTAGGCACTCAAAGGGCACTAAGCATAGAGTGTGACAACTGAGTTTCCTTGAGAGCTGCTTGGAAGCCTGATGGTGTGTGAAGTTAGTGAGCCAAATGGAGTTGTTCCTCCACAAGAACCACTCGGCTGATCCTTCTTCAATATGCCCTTCACCAACATGCAGTGTTTCCTTGATTGAATTAGCTCTCACACCAATATTTGCGTCTAGAGCCTTTGCATTGAGGGCTATCTGAAAACGGCTGTGGCACTGAAGTTGCCTGTGAATGTGGAGTTGGTGGCATGTGAAACCCGCATGTGCAGCATTCGTTTGTGTGGGATGCTCACCAAGCTTCATTTCAGTTTTAGGCACTCAAAGGGCACTAAGCATAGAGTGTGAAAACTGAGTTTCCTTGAGAGCTGCTTGGAAGCCTGATGGTGTGTGAAGTTAGTGAGCCAAATGGAGTTGTTCTCCCACAAGAACCACTCGGCTGATCCTTCTTCAATATGCCCTTCACCAACATGCAGTGTTTCCTTGATTGAATTAGCTCTCACACCAATATTTGCGTCTAGAGCCTTTGCATTGAGGGCTATCTGAAAACGGCTGTGGCACTGAAGTTGCCTGTGAATGTGGAGTTGGTGGCATGTGAAACCCGCATGTGCAGCATTCGTTTGTGTGGGATGCTCACCAAGCTTCATTTCAGTCCTAGGCACTCAAAGGGCACTAAGCATAGAGTGTGAAAACTGAGTTTCCTTGAGAGCTGCTTGGAAGCCTGATGGTGTGTGAAGTTAGTGAGCCAAATGGAGTTGTTCTCCCACAAGAACCACTCGGCTGATCCTTCTTCAATATGCCCTTCACCAACATGCAGTGTTTCCTTGATTGAATTAGCTCTCACACCAATATTTGCGTCTAGAGCCTTTGCATTGAGGGCTATCTGAAAACGGCTGTGGCGCTGAAGTTGCCTGTGAATGTGGAGTTGGTGGCATGTGAAACCCGCATGTGCAGCATTCGTTTGTGTGGGATGCTCTACCAGGTTCATTCCTAGATAATGCACTCAAAGGGCACTAAGCATAGAGTGTGAAAACTGAGTTTCCTTGAGAGCTGCTTGGAAGCCTGATGGTGTGTGAAGTTAGTGAGCCAAATGGAGTTGTTCTCCCACAAGAACCACTCGGCTGATCCTTCTTCAATATGCCCTTCACCAACATGCAGTGTTTCCTTGATTGAATTAGCTCTCACACCAATATTTGCGTCTAGAGCCTTTGCATTGAGGGCTATCTGAAAACGGCTGTGGCACTGAAGTTGCCTGTGAATGTGGAGTTGGTGGCATGTGAAACCCGCATGTGCAGCATTCGTTTGTGTGGGATGCTCACCAAGCTTCATTTCAGTCCTAGGCACTCAAAGGGCACTAAGCATAGAGTGTGAAAACTGAGTTTCCTTGAGAGCTGCTTGGAAGCCTGATGATGTGTGAAGTTAGTGAGCCAAATGGAGTTGTTCTCCCACAAGAACCACTCGGCTGATCCTTCTTCAATATGCCCTTCACCAACATGCAGTGTTTCCTTGATTGAATTAGCTCTCACACCAATATTTGCGTCTAGAGCCTTTACATTGAGCGCTATCTGAAAACGGCTGTGGCGCTGAAGTTGCCTGTGAATGTGGAGTTGGTGGCATGTGAAACCCGCATGTGCAGCATTCGTTTGTGTGGGATGCTCTACCAGGTTCATTCCTAGATAATGCACTCAAAGGGCACTAAGCATAGAGTGTGAAAACTGAGTTTCCTTGAGAGCTGCTTGGAAGCCTGATGGTGTGTGAAGTTAGTGAGCCAAATGGAGTTGTTCTCCCACAAGAACCACTCGGCTGATCCTTCTTCAATATGCCCTTCACCAACATGCAGTGTTTCCTTGATTGAATTAGCTCTCACACCAATATTTGCGTCTAGAGCCTTTGCATTGAGGGCTATCTGAAAACGGCTGTGGCGCTGAAGTTGCCTGTGAATGTGGAGTTGGTTGCATGTGAAACCCACAGGTGGAGCATTCGTTTGTGTGGAATGCTCACCAAGCTTCATTTCAGTCCTAGGCACTCAAAGGGCACTAAGCATAGAGTGTGAAAACTGAGTTTCCTTGAGAGCTGCTTGGAAGCCTGATGGTGTGTGAAGTTAGTGAGCCAAACGGAGTTGTTCTCCCACAAGAACCACTCGGCTGATCCTTCTTCAATATGCCCTTCACCAACATGCAGTGTTTCCTTGATTGAATTAGCTCTCACACCAATATTTGCGTCTAGAGCCTTTGCATTGAAGGCTATCTGAAAAGGCCTGTGGCGCTGAAGTTGCCTGTGAATCTGGAGTTGGTGGCATGTGAAACCCGTATGTGGAGCATTCGTTTGTGTGGGATGCTCACCAAGCTTCATTTCAGTCCTAGGCACTCAAAGGGCACTAAGCATAGAGTGTGAAAACTGAGTTTCCTTGAGAGCTGCTTGGAAGCCAGATGGTGTGTGAAGTTAGTGAGCCAAATGGAGTTGTTCTCCCACAAGAACCACTCGGTTGATCCTTCTTCAATATGCCCTTCACCAACATGCAATGTTTCCTTGATTGAATTAGCTCTCACACCAATATTTGCGTCTAGAGCCTTTGCATTGAGGGCTATCTGAAAATGGCTGTGGTGCTGAAGTTGCCTGTGAATGTGGAGTTGGTGGCATGTGAAACCCGCATGTGGAGCATTGGTTTGTGTGGGATGCTCTACCAGGTTCATTCCTAGATAATGCACTCAAAGGGCACTAAGCATAGAGTGTGAAAACTGAGTTTCCTTGAGAGCTGCTTGGAAGCCTGATGGTGTGTGAAGTTAGTGAGCCAAATGGAGTTGTTCTCCCACAAGAACCACTCGGTTGATCCTTCCTCAATATGCCCTTCACCAACATGCAGTGTTTCCTTGATTGAATTAGCTCTCACACCAATATTTGCGTCTAGAGCCTTTGCATTGAGGGCTATCTGAAAACGGCTGTGGCGCTGAAGTTGCCTGTGAATGTGGAGTTGGTGGCATGTGAAACCCACATGTGGAGCATTCGTTTGTGTGGGATGCTCACCAAGCTTCATTTCAGTCC
The DNA here is from genome assembly GCF_030435755.1 of Ochotona princeps. Taxonomy (NCBI): domain Eukaryota; kingdom Metazoa; phylum Chordata; class Mammalia; order Lagomorpha; family Ochotonidae; genus Ochotona; species Ochotona princeps. The sequence goes on along the minus strand of NW_026701470.1, from coordinate 34,296 downwards.
TAGGCACTCAAAGGGCACTAAGCATAGAGTGTGAAAACTGAGTTTCCTTGAGAGCTGCTTGAAAGCCTGATGGTGTGTGACGTTAGTGAGCCAAATGGAGTTGTTCTCCCACAAGAACCACTCGGTTGATCCTTCTTCAATATGCCCTTCACCAACATGCAGTGTTTCCTTGATTGAATTAGCTCTCACACCAATATTTGCGTCTAGAGCCTTTGCATTGAGGGCTATCTGAAAACGGCTGTGGCGCTGAAGTTGCCTGTGAATGTGGAGTTGGTGGCATGTGAAACCCGCATGTGGAGCATTCGTTTGTGTGGGATGCTCTACCAGGTTCATTCCTAGATACTGCACTCAAAGGGCACTAAGCATAGAGTGTGACAACTGAGTTTCCTTGAGTGCTGCTTGGAAGCCTGATGGTGTGTGAAGTTAGTGAGCCAAATGGAGTTGTTCTCCCACAAGAACCACTCGGCTGATCCTTCTTCAATATGCCCTTCACCAACATGCAGTGTTTCCTTGATTGAATTAGCTCTCACACCAATATTTGCGTCTAGAGCCTTTGCATTGAGGCCTATCTGAAAACGGCTGTGGCGCTGAAGTTGCCTGTGAATGTGGAGTTGGTGGCATGTGAAACCCGCATGTGCAGCATTCGTTTGTGTGGGATGCTCTACCAGGTTCATTCCTAGATAATGCACTCAAAGGGCACTAAGCATAGAGTGTGAAAACTGAGTTTCCTTGAGAGCTGCTTGGAAGCCTGATGGTGTGTGAAGTTAGTGAGCCAAATGGAGTTGTTCTCCCACAAGAACCACTCGGCTGATCCTTCTTCAATATGCCCTTCACCAACATGCAGTGTTTCCTTGATTGAATTAGCTCTCACACCAATATTTGCGTCTAGAGCCTTTGCATTGAGGGCTATCTGAAAACGGCTGTGGCACTGAAGTTGCCTGTGAATGTGGAGTTGGTGGCATGTGAAACCCGCATGTGCAGCATTCGTTTGTGTGGGATGCTCACCAAGCTTCATTTCAGTCCTAGGCACTCAAAGGGCACTAAGCATAGAGTGTGAAAACTGAGTTTCCTTGAGAGCTGCTTGGAAGCCTGATGATGTGTGAAGTTAGTGAGCCAAATGGAGTTGTTCTCCCACAAGAACCACTCGGCTGATCCTTCTTCAATATGCCCTTCACCAACATGAAGTGTTTCCTTGATTGAATTAGCTCTCACACCAATATTTGCGTCTAGAGCCTTTGCATTGAAGGCTATCTGAAAACGGCTGTGGCGCTGAAGTTGCCTGTGAATGTGGAGTTGGTGGCATGTGAAACCCGCATGTGCAGCATTCGTTTGTGTGGGATGCTCTACCAGGTTCATTCCTAGATAATGCACTCAAAGGGCACTAAGCATAGAGTGTGAAAACTGAGTTTCCTTGAGAGCTGCTTGGAAGCCTGATGGTGTGTGAAGTTAGTGAGCCAAATGGAGTTGTTCTCCCACAAGAACCACTCGGCTGATCCTTCTTCAATATGCCCTTCACCAACATGCAGTGTTTCCTTGATTGAATTAGCTCTCACACCAATATTTGCGTCTAGAGCCTTTGCATTGAGGGCTATCTGAAAACGGCTGTGGCGCTGAAGTTGCCTGTGAATGTGGAGTTGGTTGCATGTGAAACCCACAGGTGGAGCATTCGTTTGTGTGGAATGCTCACCAAGCTTCATTTCAGTCCTAGGCACTCAAAGGGCACTAAGCATAGAGTGTGAAAACTGAGTTTCCTTGAGAGCTGCTTGGAAGCCTGATGGTGTGTGAAGTTAGTGAGCCAAACGGAGTTGTTCTCCCACAAGAACCACTCGGCTGATCCTTCTTCAATATGCCCTTCACCAACATGCAGTGTTTCCTTGATTGAATTATCTCTCACACCAATATTTGCGTCTAGAGCCTTTGCATTGAAGGCTATCTGAAAAGGCCTGTGGCGCTGAAGTTGCCTGTGAATCTGGAGTTGGTGGCATGTGAAACCCGTATGTGGAGCATTCGTTTGTGTGGGATGCTCACCAAGCTTCATTTCAGTCCTAGGCACTCAAAGGGCACTAAGCATAGAGTGTGAAAACTGAGTTTCCTTGAGAGCTGCTTGGAAGCCTGATGGTGTGTGAAGTTAGTGAGCCAAATGGAGTTGTTCTCCCACAAGAACCACTCGGTTGATCCTTCTTCAATATGCCCTTCACCAACATGCAATGTTTCCTTGATTGAATTAGCTCTCACACCAATATTTGCGTCTAGAGCCTTTGCATTGAGGGCTATCTGAAAATGGCTGTGGTGCTGAAGTTGCCTGTGAATGTGGAGTTGGTGGCATGTGAAACCCGCATGTGGAGCATTGGTTTGTGTGGGATGCTCTACCAGGTTCATTCCTAGATAATGCACTCAAAGGGCACTAAGCATAGAGTGTGAAAACTGAGTTTCCTTGAGAGCTGCTTGGAAGCCTGATGGTGTGTGAAGTTAGTGAGCCAAATGGAGTTGTTCTCCCACAAGAACCACTCGGTTGATCCTTCCTCAATATGCCCTTCACCAACATGCAGTGTTTCCTTGATTGAATTAGCTCTCACACCAATATTTGCGTCTAGAGCCTTTGCATTGAGGGCTATCTGAAAACGGCTGTGGCGCTGAAGTTGCCTGTGAATGTGGAGTTGGTTGCATGTGAAACCCACATGTGGAGCATTCGTTTGTGTGGGATGCTCACCAAGCTTCATTTCAGTCCTGGGCACTCAAAGGGCACTAAGCATAGAGTGTGAAAACTGAGTTTCCTTGAGAGCTGCTTGGAAGCCTGATGGTGTGTGACGTTAGTGAGCCAAATGGAGTTGTTCTCCCACAAGAACCACTCGGTTGATCCTTCTTCAATATGCCCCTTCACCAACATGCAGTGTTTCCTTGATTGAATTAGCTCTCACACCAATATTTGCGTCTAGAGCCTTTGCATTGAGGGCTATCTGAAAACGGCTGTGGCGCTGAAGTTGCCTGTGAATGTGGAGTTGGTGGCATGTGAAACCCGCATGTGGAGCATTCGTTTGTGTGGGATGCTCTACCAGGTTCATTCCTAGATACTGCACTCAAAGGGCACTAAGCATAGAGTGTGAAAACTGAGTTTCCTTGAGAGCTGCTTGGAAGCCTGATGGTGTGTGAAGTTAGTGAGCCAAATGGAGTTGTTCTCCCACAAGAACCACTCGGCTGATCCTTCTTCAATATGCCCTTCACCAACATGCAGTGTTTCCTTGATTGAATTAGCTCTCACACCAATATTTGCGTCTAGAGCCTTTGCATTGAGGCCTATCTGAAAACGGCTGTGGCGCTGAAGTTGCCTGTGAATGTGGAGTTGGTGGCATGTGAAACCCGCATGTGCAGCATTCGTTTGTGTGGGATGCTCTACCAGGTTCATTCCTAGATAATGCACTCAAAGGGCACTAAGCATAGAGTGTGAAAACTGAGTTTCCTTGAGAGCTGCTTGGAAGCCTGATGGTGTGTGAAGTTAGTGAGCCAAATGGAGTTGTTCTCCCACAAGAACCACTCGGCTGATCCTTCTTCAATATGCCCTTCACCAACATGCAGTGTTTCCTTGATTGAATTAGCTCTCACACCAATATTTGCGTCTAGAACCTTTGCATTGAGGGCTATCTGAAAACGGCTGTGGCGCTGAAGTTGCCTGTGAATGTGGAGTTGGTGGCATGTGAAACCCACAGGTGGAGCATTCGTTTGTGTGGGATGCTCACCAAGCATCATTTCAGTCCTAGGCACTCAAAGGGCACTAAGCATAGAGTGTGAAAACTGAGTTTCCTTGAGAGCTGCTTGGAAGCCTGATGGTGTGTGAAGTTAGTGAGCCAAATGGAGTTGTTCTCCCACAAGAACCACTCGGCTGATCCTTCTTCAATATGCCCTTCACCAACATGCAGTGTTTCCTTGATTGAATTAGCTCTCACACCAATATTTGCGTCTAGAGCCTTTGCATTGAGGGCTATCTGAAAACGGCTGTGGCACTGAAGTTGCCTGTGAATGTGGAGTTGGTGGCATGTGAAACCCGCATGTGGAGCATTCGTTTGTGTGGGATGCTCACCAAGCTTCATTTCAGGCCTAGGCACTCAAAGGGCACTAAGCATAGAGTGTGAAAACTGAGTTTCCTTGAGAGCTGCTTGGAAGCCTGATGGTGTGTGAAGTTAGTGAGCCAAATGGAGTTGTTCTCCCACAAGAACCACTCGGCTGATCCTTCTTCAATATGCCCTTCACCAACATGCAATGTTTCCTTGATTGAATTAGCTCTCACACCAATATTTGCGTCTAGAGCCTTTGCATTGAGGGCTATCTGAAAATGGCTGTGGCGCTGAAGTTGCCTGTGAATGTGGAGTTGGTTGCATGTGAAACCCGCATGTGGAGCATTGGTTTGTGTGGGATGCTCTACCAGGTTCATTCCTAGATAATGCACTCAAAGGGCACTAAGCATAGAGTGTGAAAACTGAGTTTCCTTGAGAGCTGCTTGGAAGCCTGATGGTGTGTGAAGTTAGTGAGCCAAATGGAGTTGTTCTCCCACAAGAACCACTCGGCTGATCCTTCTTCAATATGCCCTTCACCAACATGCAGTGTTTCCTTGATTGAATTAGCTCTCACACCAATATTTGCGTCTAGAGCCTTTGCATTGAGGCCTATCTGAAAACGGCTGTGGCGCTGAAGTTGCCTGTGAATGTGGAGTTGGTGGCATGTGAAACCCGCATGTGGAGCATTGGTTTGTGTGGGATGCTCACCAAGCTTCATTTCAGTCCTAGGCACTCAAAGGGCACTAAGCATAGAGTGTGAAAACTGAGTTTCCTTGAGAGCTGCTTGGAAGCCTGATGGTGTGTGAAGTTAGTGAGCCAAATGGAGTTGTTCTCCCACAAGAACCACTCGGCTGATCCTTCTTCAATATGCCCTTCACCAACATGCAGTGTTTTCTTGATTGAATTAGCTCTCACACCAATATTTGCGTCTAGAGCCTTTGCATTGAGGGCTATCTGAAAACGGCTGTGGCGCTGAAGTTGCCTGTGAATGTGGAGTTGGTGGCATGTGAAACCCGCATGTGCAGCATTCGTTTGTGTGGGATGCTCTACCAGGTTCATTCCTAGATAATGCACTCAAAGGGCACTAAGCATAGAGTGTGAAAACTGAGTTTCCTTGAGAGCTGCTTGGAAGCCTGATGGTGTGTGAAGTTAGTGAGCCAAATGGAGTTGTTCTCCCACAAGAACCACTCGGTTGATCCTTCTTCAATATGCCCTTCACCAACATGCAATGTTTCCTTGATTGAATTAGCTCTCACACCAATATTTGCGTCTAGAGCCTTTGCATTGAGGGCTATCTGAAAATGGCTGTGGTGCTGAAGTTGCCTGTGAATGTGGAGTTGGTGGCATGTGAAACCCGCATGTGGAGCATTGGTTTGTGTGGGATGCTCTACCAGGTTCATTCCTAGATAATGCACTCAAAGGGCACTAAGCATAGAGTGTGAAAACTGAGTTTCCTTGAGAGCTGCTTGGAAGCCTGAAGGTGTGTGAAGTTAGTGAGCCAAATGGAGTTGTTCTCCAACAAGAACCACTCGGTTGATCCTTCCTCAATATGCCCTTCACCAACATGCAGTGTTTCCTTGATTGAATTAGCTCTCACACCAATATTTGCGTCTAGAGCCTTTGCATTGAGGGCTATCTGAAAACGGCTGTGGCGCTGAAGTTGCCTGTGAATGTGGAGTTGGTTGCATGTGAAACCCACATGTGGAGCATTCGTTTGTGTGGATGCTCACCAAGCTTCATTTCAGTCCTAGGCACTCAAAGGGCACTAAGCATAGAGTGTGAAAACTGAGTTTCCTTGAGAGCTGCTTGGAAGCCTGATGGTGTGTGACGTTAGTGAGCCAAATGGAGTTGTTCTCCCACAAGAACCACTCGGTTGATCCTTCTTCAATATGCCCTTCACCAACATGCAGTGTTTCCTTGATTGAATTAGCTCTCACACCAATATTTGCGTCTAGAGCCTTTGCATTGAGGGCTATCTGAAAACGGCTGTGGCGCTGAAGTTGCCTGTGAATGTGGAGTTGGTGGCATGTGAAACCCGCATGTGGAGCATTCGTTTGTGTGGGATGCTCTACCAGGTTCATTCCTAGATACTGCACTCAAAGGGCACTAAGCATAGAGTGTGACAACTGAGTTTCCTTGAGAGCTGCTTGGAAGCCTGATGGTGTGTGAAGTTAGTGAGCCAAATGGAGTTGTTCTCCCACAAGAACCACTCGGCTGATCCTTCTTCAATATGCCCTTCACCAACATGCAGTGTTTCCTTGATTGAATTAGCTCTCACACCAATATTTGCGTCTAGAGCCTTTGCATTGAGGGCTATCTGAAAACGGCTGTGGCGCTGAAGTTGCCTGTGAATGTGGAGTTGTTGGCATGTGAAACCCGCATGTGCAGCATTCGTTTGTGTGGGATGCTCTACCAGGTTCATTCCTAGATAATGCACTCAAAGGGCACTAAGCATAGAGTGTGAAAACTGAGTTTCCTTGAGAGCTGCTTGGAAGCCTGATGGTGTGTGAAGTTAGTGAGCCAAATGGAGTTGTTCTCCCACAAGAACCACTCGGCTGATCCTTCTTCAATATGCCCTTCACCAACATGCAGTGTTTCCTTGATTGAATTAGCTCTCACACCAATATTTGCGTCTAGAGCCTTTGCATTGAGGGCTATCTGAAAACGGCTGTGGCACTGAAGTTGCCTGTGAATGTGGAGTTGGTGGCATGTGAAACCCGCATGTGGAGCATTCGTTTGTGTGGGATGCTCACCAAGCTTCATTTCAGGCCTAGGCACTCAAAGGGCACTAAGCATAGAGTGTGAAAACTGAGTTTCCTTGAGAGCTGCTTGGAAGCCTGATGGTGTGTGAAGTTAGTGAGCCAAATGGAGTTGTTCTCCCACAAGAACCACTCGGCTGATCCTTCTTCAATATGCCCTTCACCAACATGCAATGTTTCCTTGATTGAATTAGCTCTCACACCAATATTTGCGTCTAGAGCCTTTGCATTGAGGGCTATCTGAAAATGGCTGTGGCGCTGAAGTTGCCTGTGAATGTGGAGTTGGTTGCATGTGAAACCCGCATTTGGAGCATTGGTTTGTGTGGGATGCTCTACCAGGTTCATTCCTAGATACTGCACTCAAAGGGCACTAAGCATAGAGTGTGAAAACTGAGTTTCCTTGAGAGCTGCTTGGAAGCCTGATGGTGTGTGAAGTTAGTGAGCCAAATGGAGTTGTTCTCCCACAAGAACCACTCGGCTGATCCTTCTTCAATATGCCCTTCACCAACATGCAGTGTTTCCTTGATTGAATTAGCTCTCACACCAATATTTGCGTCTAGAGCCTTTGCATTGAGGCCTATCTGAAAACGGCTGTGGCGCTGAAGTTGCCTGTGAATGTGGAGTTGGTGGCATGTGAAACCCGCATGTGGAGCATTGGTTTGTGTGGGATGCTCAACAAGCTTCATTTCAGTCCTAGGCACTCAAAGGGCACTAAGCATAGAGTGTGAAAACTGAGTTTCCTTGAGAGCTGCTTGGAAGCCTGATGGTGTGTGAAGTTAGTGAGCCAAATGGAGTTGTTCTCCCACAAGAACCACTCGGCTGATCCTTCTTCAATATGCCCTTCACCAACATGCAATGTTTCCTTGATTGAATTAGCTCTCACACCAATATTTGCGTCTAGAGCCTTTGCATTGAGGGCTATCTGAAAACGGCTGTGGCGCTGAAGTTGCCTGTGAATGTGGAGTTGGTGGCATGTGAAACCCGCATGTGGAGCATTCGTTTGTGTGGGATGCTCTACCAGGTTCATTCCTAGATAATGCACTCAAAGGGCACTAAGCATAGAGTGTGAAAAATGAGTTTCCTTGAGAGCTGCTTGGAAGCCTGATGGTGTGTGAAGTTAGTGAGCCAAATGGAGTTGTTCTCCCACAAGAACCACTCGGCTGATCCTTCTTCAATATGCCCTTCACCAACATGCAATGTTTCCTTGATTGAATTAGCTCTCACACCAATATTTGCGTCTAGAGCCTTTGCATTGAGGGCTATCTGAAAACGGCTGTGGCGCTGAAGTTGCCTGTGAATGTGGAGTTGGTGGCATGTGAAACCCGCATGTGCAGCATTCGTTTGTGTGGGATGCTCACCAAGCTTCATTTCAGTCCTAGGCACTCAAAGGGCACTAAGCATAGAGTGTGAAAACTGAGTTTCCTTGAGAGCTGCTTGGAAGCCTGATGGTGTGTGAAGTTAGTGAGCCAAATGGAGTTGTTCTCCCACAAGAACCACTCGGCTGATTCTCCTTCAATATGCCCTTCACCAACATGCAGTGTTTCCTTAATTGAATTAGCTCTCACACCAATATTTGCGCCTAGAGCCTTTGTATTGAGGGCTATCTGAAAACGGCTGTGGCGCTGAAGTTGCCTGTGAATGTGGAGTTGGTGGCATGTGAAACCCGCATGTGGAGCATTCGTTTGTGTGGGATGCTCACCAAGCTTCATTTCAGGCTTAGGCACTCAAAGGGCACTAAGCATAGAGTGTGAAAACTGAGTTTCCTTGAGAGCTGCTTGGAAGCCTGATGGTGTGTGAAGTTAGTGAGCCAAATGGAGTTGTTCTCCCATAAGAACCACTCGGCTGATCCTTCTTCAATATGCCCTTCACCAACATGCAGTGTTTCCTTGATTGAATTAGCTCTCACACCAATATTTGCGTCTAGAGCCTTTGCATTTAGGGCTATCTGAAAACGGCTGTGGCACTGAAGTTGCCTGTGAATGTGGAGTTGGTGCATGTGAAACCCGCATGTGGAGCATTCGTTTGTGTGGGATGCTCACCAAGCTTCATTTCAGTCCTAGGCACTCAAAGGGCACTAAGCATAGAGTGTGAAAACTGAGTTTCCTTGAGAGCTGCTTGGAAGCCTGATGATGTGTGAAGTTAGTGAGCCAAATGGAGTTGTTCTCCCACAAGAACCACTCGGCTGATCCTTCTTCAATATGCCCTTCACCAACATGCAGTGTTTCCTTGATTGAATTAGCTCTCACACCAATATTTGCGTCTAGAGCCTTTGCATTGAGGGCTATCTGAAAACGGCTGTGGCGCTGAAGTTGCCTGTGAATGTGGAGTTGGTGGCATGTGAAACCCGCATGTGGAGCATTGGTTTGTGTGGGATGCTCTACCAGGTTCATTCCTAGATAATGCACTCAAAGGGCACTAAGCATAGAGTGTGAAAACTGAGTTTCCTTGAGAGCTGCTTGGAAGCCTGATGGTGTGTGAAGTTAGTGAGCCAAATGGAGTTGTTCTCCCACAAGAACCACTCGGCTGATCCTTCTTTCAATATGCCCTTCACCAACATGCAGTGTTTCCTTGATTGAATTAGCTCTCACACCAATATTTGCGTCTAGAGACCTTTGCATTGAGGGCTATCTGAAAACGGCTGTTGCGCTGAAGTTGCCTGTGAATGTGGAGTTGGTTGCATGTGAAACCCAAAGGTGGAGCATTCGTTTGTGTGGGATGCTCACCAAGCTTCATTTCAGTCCTAGGCACTCAAAGGGCACTAAGCATAGAGTGTGAAAACTGAGTTTCCTTGAGAGCTGCTTGGAAGCCTGATGGTGTGTGAAGTTAGTGAGCCAAATGGGAGTTGTTCTCCCAAAAGAACCACTCGGCTGATCCTTCTTCAATATGCCCTTCACCAACATGCAGTGTTTCCTTGATTGAACTTAGCTCTCACACCAATATTTGCGTCTAGAGCCTTTGCATTGAAGGCTATCTGAAAAGCCTGTGGCGCTGAAGTTGCTTGTGAATGTGGAGTTGGTGGCATGTGAAACCCGTATGTGGAGCATTCGTTTGTGTGGGATGCTCACCAAGCTTCATTTCAGTCCTAGGCACTCAAAGGGCACTAAGCATAGAGTGTGAAAACTGAGTTTCCTTGAGAGCTGCTTGGAAGCCTGATGGTGTGTGAAGTTAGTGAGCCAAATGGAGTTGTTCTCCCACAAGAACCACTCGGCTGATCCTTCTTCAATATGCCCTTCACCAACATGCAGTGTTTTCCTTGATTGAATTAGCTCTCACACCAATATTTGCGTCTAGAGCCTTTGCATTGAGGGCTATCTGAAAACGGCTGTGGCGCTGAAGTTGCCTGTGAATGTGGAGTTGGTTGCATGTGAAACCCACATGTGGAGCATTCGTTTGTGTGGGATGCTCACCAAGCTTCATTTCAGTCCTAGGCACAGAAAGGGCAATAAGCATAGAGTGTGAAAACTGAGTTTCCTTGAGAGCTGCTTGGAAGCCTGATGGTGTGTGACGTTAGTGAGCCAAATGGAGTTGTTCTCCACACAAGAACCACTCGGTTGATCCTTCTTCAATATGCCCTTCACCAACATGCAGTGTTTCCTTGATTGAATTAGCTCTCACACCAATATTTGCGTCTAGAGCCTTTGCATTGAGGGCTATCTGAAAACGGCTGTGGCGCTGAAGTTGCCTGTGAATGTGGAGTTGGTGGCATGTGAAACCCGCATGTGGAGCATACGTTTGTGTTGGATGCTCTACCAGGTTCATTCCTAGATACTGCACTCAAAGGGCACTAAGCATAGAGTGTGAAAACTGAGTTTCCTTGAGAGCTGCTTGGAAGCCTGATGGTGTGTGTGAAGTTAGTGAGCCAAATGGAGTTGTTCTCCCACAAGAACCACTCGGCTGATCCTTCTTCAATATGCCCTTCACCAACATGCAGTGTTTCCTTGATTGAATTAGCTCTCACACCAATATTTGCGTCTAGAGCCTTTGCATTGAAGGCTATCTGAAAAGGCCTGTGGCGCTGAAGTTGCCTGTGAATGTGGAGGTTGGTGGCATGTGAAACCCGTATGTGGAGCATTCGTTTGTGTGGGATGCTCACCAAGCTTCATTTCAGGCCTAGGCACTCAAAGGGCACTAAGCATAGAGTGTGAAAACTGAGTTTCCTTGAGAGCTGCTTGGAAGCCTGATGGTGTGTGAAGTTAGTGAGCCAAATGGAGTTGTTCTCCACAAGAACCACTCGGCTGATCCTTCTTCAATATGCCCTTCACCAACATGCAATGTTTCCTTGATTGAATTAGCTCTCACACCAATATTTGCGTCTAGAGCCCTTTGCATTGAGGGCTATCTGAAAATGGCTGTGGCGCTGAAGTTGCCTGTGAATGTGGAGTTGGTTGCATGTGAAACCCGCATGTGGAGCATTGGTTTGTGTGGGATGCTCTACCAGGTTCATTCTCTAGATAATGCACTCAAAGGGCACTAAGCATAGAGTGTGAAAACTGAGTTTCCTTGAGAGCTGCTTGGAAGCCTGATGGTGTGTGAAGTTAGTGAGCCAAATGGAGTTGTTCTCCCACAAGAACCACTCGGCTGATCCTTCTTCAATATGCCCTTCACCAACATGCAGTGTTTCCTTGATTGAATTAGCTCTCACACCAATATTTGCGTCTAGAGCCTTTGCATTGAGGGCTATCTGAAAACGGCTGTGGCGCTGAAGTTGCCTGTGAATGTGGAGTTGGTGGCATGTGAAACCCGCATGTGCAGCATTCGTTTGTGTGGGATGCTCTACCAGGTTCATTCCTAGAATATGCACTCAAAGGGCACTAAGCATAGAGTGTGACAACTGAGTTTCCTTGAGAGCTGCTTGGAAGCCTGATGGTGTGTGAAGTTAGTGAGCCAAATGGAGTTGTTCTCCCACAAGAACCACTCGGCTGATTCTCCTTCAATATGCCCTTCACCAACATGCAGTGTTTCCTTAATTGAATTAGCTCTCACACCAATATTTGCGCCTAGAGCCTTTGTATTGAGGGCTATCTGAAAACGGCTGTGGCGCTGAAGTTGCCTGTGAATGTGGAGTTGGTGGCATGTGAAACCCGCATGTGGAGCATTCGTTTGTGTGGGATGCTCACCAAGCTTCATTTCAGGCTTAGGCACTCAAAGGGCACTAAGCATAGAGTGTGAAAACTGAGTTTCCTTGAGAGCTGCTTGGAAGCCTGATGGTGTGTGAAGTTAGTGAGCCAAATGGAGTTGTTCTCCCATAAGAACCACTCGGCTGATCCTTCTTCAATATGCCCTTCACCAACATGCAGTGTTTCCTTGATTGAATTAGCTCTCACACCAATATTTGCGTCTAGAGCCTTTGCATTTAGGGGCTATCTGAAAACGGCTGTGGCACTGAAGTTGCCTGTGAATGTGGAGTTGGTGGCATGTGAAACCCGCATGTGGAGCATTCGTTTGTGTGGGGATGCTCACCAAGCTTCATTTCAGTCCTAGGCACTCAAAGGGCACTAAGCATAGAGTGTGAAAACTGAGTTTCCTTGAGAGCTGCTTGGAAGCCTGATGGTGTGTGAAGTTAGTGAGACCAAAATGGAGTTGTTCTCCCACAAGAACCACTCGGCTGATTCTCCTTCAATATGCCCTTCACCAACATGCAGTGTTTCCTTAATTGAATTAGCTCTCACACCAATATTTGCGCCTAGAGCCTTTGTATTGAGGGCTATCTGAAAACGGCCTGTGGCGCTGAAGTTGCCTGTGAATGTGGAGTTGGTGGCATGTGAAACCCGCATGTGGAGCATTCGTTTGTGTGGGATGCTCACCAAGCTTCATTTCAGGCTTAGGCACTCAAAGGGCACTAAGCATAGAGTGTGAAAACTGAGTTTCCTTGAGAGCTGCTTGGAAGCCTGATGGTGTGTGAAGTTAGTGAGCCAAATGAAGTTGTTCTCCCATAAGAACACTCGGCTGATCCTTCTTCAATATGCCCTTCACCAACATGCAGTGTTTCCTTGATTGAATTAGCTCTCACACCAATATTTGCGTCTAGAGCCTTTGCATTTAGGGCTATCTGAAAACGGCTGTGGCGCTGAAGTTGCCTGTGAATGTGGAGGTTGGTGGGCATGTGAAACCCGCATGTGGAGCATTCGTTTGTGTGGGATGCTCACCAAGCTTCATTTCAGTCCTAGGCACTCAAAGGGCACTAAGCATAGAGTGTGAAAACTGAGTTTCCTTGAGAGCTGCTTGGAAGCCTGATGATGTGTGAAGTTAGTGAGCCAAATGTGAGTTGTTCTCCCACAAGAACCACTCGGCTGATCCTTCTTCAATATGCCCTTCACCAACATGCAGTGTTTCCTTGATTGAATTAGCTCTCACACCAATATTTGCGTCTAGAGCCTTTGCATTGAGGGCTATCTGAAAACGGCTGTGGCGCTGAAGTTGCCTGTGAATGTGGAGTTGGTGGCATGTGAAACCCGCATGTGGAGCATTGGTTTGTGTGGGATGCTCTACCAGGTTCATTCCCTAGATAATGCACTCAAAGGGCACTAAGCATAGAGTGTGAAAACTGAGTTTCCTTGAGAGCTGCTTGGAAGCCTGATGGTGTGTGAAGTTAGTGAGCCAAATGGAGTTGTTCTCCCACAAGAACCACTCGGCTGATCCTTCTTCAATATGCCCTTCACCAACATGCAGTGTTTCCTTGATTGAATTAGCTCTCACACCAATATTTGCGTCTAGAGCCTTTGCATTGAGGGCTATCTGAAAAACGGCTGTGGCGCTGAAGTTGCCTGTGAATGTGGAGTTGGTTGCAATGTGAAACCCACAGGTGGAGCATTCGTTTGTGTGGGATGCTCACCAAGCTTCATTTCAGTCCTAGGCACTCAAAGGGCACTAAGCATAGAGTGTGAAAACTGAGTTTCCTTGAGAGCTGCTTGGAAGCCTGATGGTGTGTGAAGTTAGTGAGCCAAATGGAGTTGTTCTCCCAAAAGAACCACTCGGCTGATCCTTCTTCAATATGCCCTTCACCAACATGCAGTGTTTCCTTGATTGAATTAGCTCTCACACCAATATTTGCGTCTAGAGCCTTTGCATTGAAGGCTATCTGAAAAGGCCTGTGGCGCTGAAGTTGCTTGTGAATGTGGAGTTGGTGGCATGTGAAACCCGTATGTGGAGCATTCGTTTGTGTGGGATGCTCACCAAGCTTCATTTCAGTCCTAGGCACCTCAAAGGGCACTAAGCATAGAGTGTGAAAACTGAGTTTCCTTGAGAGCTGCTTGGAAGCCTGATGGTGTGTGAAGTTAGTGAGCCAAATGGAGTTGTTCTCCCACAAGAACCACTCGGCTGATCCTTCTTCAATATGCGCCCTTCACCAACATGCAGTGTTTCCTTGATTGAATTAGCTCTCACACCAATATTTGCGTCTAGAGCCTTTGCATTGAGGGCTATCTGAAAACGGCTGTGGCGCTGAAGTTGCCTGTGAATGTGGAGTTGGTTGCATGTGAAACCCACATGTGGAGCATTCGTTTGTGTGGGATGCTCACCAAGCTTCATTTCAGTCCTAGGCACAGAAAGGGCAATAAGCATAGAGTGTGAAAACTGAGTTTCCTTGAGAGCTGCTTGGAAGCCTGATGGTGTGTGACGTTAGTGAGCCAAATGGAGTTGTTCTCCCACAAGAACCACTCGGTTGATCCTTCTTCAATATGCCCTTCACCAACATGCAGTGTTTCCTTGATTGAATTAGCTCTCACACCAATATTTGCGTCTAGAGCCTTTGCATTGAGGGCTATCTGAAAACGGCTGTGGCGCTGAAGTTGCCTGTGAATGTGGAGTTGGTGGCATGTGAAACCCGCATGTGGAGCATACGTTTGTGTGGGATGCTCTACCAGGTTCATTCCTAGATACTGCACTCAAAGGGCACTAAGCATAGAGTGTGAAAACTGAGTTTCCTTGAGAGCTGCTTGGAAGCCTGATGGTGTGTGAAGTTAGTGAGCCAAATGGAGTTGTTCTCCCACAAGAACCACTCGGCTGATCCTTCTTCAATATGCCCTTCACCAACATGCAGTGTTTCCTTGATTGAATTAGCTCTCACACCAATATTTGCGTCTAGAGCCTTTGCATTGAAGGCTATCTGAAAAGGCCTGTGGCGCTGAAGTTGCCTGTGAATGTGGAGTTGGTGGCATGTGAAACCCGTATGTGGAGCATTCGTTTGTGTGGGATGCTCACCAAGCTTCATTTCAGGCCTAGGCACTCAAAGGGCACTAAGCATAGAGTGTGAAAACTGAGTTTCCTTGAGAGCTGCTTGGAAGCCTGATGGTGTGTGAAGTTAGTGAGCCAAATGGAGTTGTTCTCCCACAAGAACCACTCGGCTGATCCTTCTTCAATATGCCCTTCACCAACATGCAGTGTTTCCTTGATTGAATTAGCTCTCACACCAATATTTGCGTCTAGAGCCTTTGCATTGAGGGCTATCTGAAAACGGCTGTGGCGCTGAAGTTGCCTGTGAATGTGGAGTTGGTGGCATGTGAAACCCGCATGTGCAGCATTCGTTTGTGTGGGATGCTCTACCAGGTTCATTCCTAGATAATGCACTCAAAGGGCACTAAGCATAGAGTGTGACAACTGAGTTTCCTTGAGAGCTGCTTGGAAGCCTGATGGTGTGTGAAGTTAGTGAGCCAAATAGAGTTGTTCTCCCACAAGAACCACTCGGCTGATCCTTCTTCAATATGCCCTTCACCAACATGCAGTGTTTCCTTGATTGAATTAGCTCTCACACCAATATTTGCGTCTAGAGCCTTTGCATTGAGGGCTATCTGAAAACGGCTGTGGCGCTGAAGTTGCCTGTGAATGTGGAGTTGGTGGCATGTGAAACCCGCATGTGCAGCATTCGTTTGTGTGGGATGCTCACCAAGCTTCATTTCAGTCCTAGGCACTCAAAGGGCACTAAGCATAGAGTGTGATAACTGAGTTTCCTTGAGAGCTGCTTGGAAGCCTGATGGTGTGTGAAGTTAGTGAGCCAAATGGAGTTGTTCTCCCACAAGAACCACTCGGCTGATTCTCCTTCAATATGCCCTTCACCAACATGCAGTGTTTCCTTAATTGAATTAGCTCTCACACCAATATTTGCGCCTAGAGCCTTGGTATTGAGGGCTATCTGAAAACGGCTGTGGCATTGAAGTTGCCTGTGAATGTGGAGTTGGTGGCATGTGAAACCCGCATGTGGAGCATTCGTTTGTGTGGGATGCTCACCAAGCTTCATTTCAGGCTTAGGCACTCAAAGGGCACTAAGCATAGAGTGTGAAAACTGAGTTTCCTTGAGAGCTGCTTGGAAGCCTGATGGTGTGTGAAGTTAGTGAGCCAAATGGAGTTGTTCTCCCATAAGAACCACTCGGCTGATCCTTCTTCAATATGCCCTTCACCAACATGCAGTGTTTCCTTGATTGAATTAGCTCTCACACCAATATTTGCGTCTAGAGCCTTTGCATTGAGGGCTATCTGAAAACGGCTGTGGCACTGAAGTTGCCTGTGAATGTGGAGTTGGTGGCATGTGAAACCCGTATGTGGAGCATTCGTTTGTGTGGGATGCTCTACCAGGTTCATTCCTAGATAATGCACTCAAAGGGCACTAAGCATAGAATGTGAAAACTGAGTTTCCTTGAGAGCTGCTTGGAAGCCTGATGGTGTGTGAAGTTAGTGAGCCAAATGGAGTTGTTCTCCCACAAGAACCACTCGGCTGATCCTTCTTCAATATGCCCTTCACCAACATGCAGTGTTTCCTTGATTGAATTAGCTCTCACACCAATATTTGCGTCTAGAGCCTTTGCATTGAGGGCTATCTGAAAACGGCTGTGGTGCTGAAGTTGCCTGTGAATGTGGAGTTGGTGGCATGTGAAACCCACATGTGGAGCATTCGTTTGTGTGGGATGCTCACCAAGCTTCATTTCAGTCCTAGGCACAGAAAGGTCAATAAGCATAGAGTGTGAAAACTGAGTTTCCTTGAGAGCTGCTTGGAAGCCTGATGGTGTGTGACGTTAGTGAGCCAAATGGAGTTGTTCTCCCACAAGAACCACTCGGTTGATCCTTCTTCAATATGCCCTTCACCAACATGCAGTGTTTCCTTGATTGAATTAGCTCTCACACCAATATTTGCGTCTAGAGCGTTTGCATTGAGGGCTATCTGAAAACGGCTGTGGCGCTGAAGTTGCCTGTGAATGTGGAGTTGGTGGCATGTGAAACCCGCATGTGGAGCATACGTTTGTGTGGGATGCTCTACCAGGTTCATTCCTAGATACTGCACTCAAAGGGCACTAAGCATAGAGTGTGAAAACTGAGTTTCCTTGAGAGCTGCTTGGAAGCCTGATGGTGTGTGAAGTTAGTGAGCCAAATGGAGTTGTTCTCCCACAAGAACCACTCGGCTGATCCTTCTTCAATATGCCCTTCACCAACATGCAGTGTTTCCTTGATTGAATTAGCTCTCACACCAATATTTGCGTCTAGAGCCTTTGCATTGAAGGCTATGTGAAAAGGCCTGTGGCGCTGAAGTTGCCTGTGAATGTGGAGTTGGTGGCATGTGAAACCCGTATGTGGAGCATTCGTTTGTGTGGGATGCTCACCAAGCTTCATTTCAGGCCTAGGCACTCAAAGGGCACTAAGCATAGAGTGTGAAAACTGAGTTTCCTTGAGAGCTGCTTGGAAGCCTGATGGTGTGTGAAGTTAGTGAGCCAAATGGAGTTGTTCTCCCACAAGAACCACTCGGCTGATCCTTCTTCAATATGCCCTTCACCAACATGCAATGTTTCCTTGATTGAATTAGCTCTCACACCAATATTTGCGTCTAGAGCCTTTGCATTGAGGGCTATCTGAAAATGGCTGTGGCGCTGAAGTTGCCTGTGAATGTGGAGTTGGTGGCATGTGAAACCCGCATGTGGAGCATTGGTTTGTGTGGGATGCTCTACCAGGTTCATTCCTAGATAATGCACTCAAAGGGCACTAAGCATAGAGTGTGAAAACTGAGTTTCCTTGAGAGCTGCTTGGAAGCCTGATGGTGTGTGAAGTTAGTGAGCCAAATGGAGTTGTTCTCCCACAAGAACCACTCGGCTGATCCTTCTTCAATATGCCCTTCACCAACATGCAGTGTTTCCTTGATTGAATTAGCTCTCACACCAATATTTGCGTCTAGAGCCTTTGCATTGAGGCCTATCTGAAAACGGCTGTGGCGCTGAAGTTGCCTGTGAATGTGGAGTTGGTGGCATGTGAAACCCGCATGTGGAGCATTGGTTTGTGTGGGATGCTCTACCAGGTTCATTCCTAGATAATGCACTCAAAGGGCACTAAGCATAGAGTGTGAAAACTGAGTTTCCTTGAGAGCTGCTTGGAAGCCTGATGGTGTGTGAAGTTAGTGAGCCAAATGGAGTTGTTCTCCCACAAGAACCACTCGGCTGATCCTTCTTCAATATGCCCTTCACCAACATGCAGTGTTTCCTTGTTTGAATTAGCTCTCACACCAATATTTGCGTCTAGAGCCTTTGCATTGAGGGCTATCTGAAAAACGGCTGTGGCGCTGAAGTTGCCTGTGAATGTGGAGTTGGTGGCATGTGAAACCCGCATGTGGAGCATTCGTTTGTGTGGGATGCTCTACCAGGTTTATTCCTAGATAATGCACTCAAAGGGCACTAAGCATAGAGTGTGAAAACTGAGTTTCCTTGAGAGCTGCTTGGAAGCCTGATGGTGTGTGAAGTTAGTGATCCAAATGGAGTTGTTCTCCCACAAGAACCACTCGGTTGATCGCTTCTTCAATATGCCCTTCACCAACATGCAGGGTTTCCTTGATTGAATTAGCTCTCACACCAATATTTGCGTCTAGAGCCTTTGCATTGAGGGCTATCTGAAAACGGCTGTGGCGCTGAAGTTGCCTGTGAATGTGGAGTTGGTGCATGTGAAACCCCGCATGTGGAGCATTGGTTTGTGTGGGATGCTCAGCAACCTGCATTTCAGTCCTAGGCACACAAATGGCACTAAGCATAGAGTGTGAAAACTGAGTTTCCTTGAGAGCTGCTTGGAAGCCTGATGGTGTGTGAAGTTAGTGAGCCAAATGGAGTTGTTCTCCCACAAGAACCACTCGGCTGATCCTTCTTCAATATGCCTTCACCAACATGCAGTGTTTCCTTGATTGAATTAGCTCTCACACCAATATTTGCGTCTAGAGCGTTTGCATTGAGGGCTATCTGAAAACGGCTGTGGTGCTGAAGTTGCCTGTGAATGTGGAGTTGGTGGCATGTGAAACCCGCATGTGGAGCATTCGTTTGTGTGGGATGCTCTACCAGGTTCATTCCTAGATAATGCACTCAAAGGGCACTAAGCATAGAGTGTGAAAACTGAATTTCCTTGAGAGCTGCTTGGAAGCCTGATGGTGTGTGAAGTTAGTGAGCCAAATGGAGTTGTTCTCCCATAAGAACCACTCGGCTGATCTTCTTCAATATGCCCTTCACCAACATGCAGTGTTTCCTTGATTGAATTAGCTCTCACACCAATATTTGCGTCTAGAGCCTTTGCATTGAGGGCTATCTGAAAACGGCTGTGGCGCTGAAGTTGCCTGTGAATGTGGAGTTGGTGGCATGTGAAACCCGCATGTGGAGCATTGGTTTGTGTGGGATGCTCAGCAACCTGCATTTCAGTCCTAGGCACTCAAAGGGCACTAAGCATAGAGTGTGAAAACTGAGTTTCCTTGAGAGCTGCTTGGAAGCCTGATGGTGTGTGAAGTTAGTGAGCCAAATGGAGTTGTTCTCCCACAAGAACCACTCGGCTGATCCTTCTTCAATATGCCCTTCACCAACATGCAGTGTTTCCTTGTTTGAATTAGCTCTCACACCAATATTTGCGTCTAGAGCCTTTGCATTGAGGGCTATCTGAAAACGGCTGTGGCGCTGAAGTTGCCTGTGAATGTGGAGTTGGTGGCATGTGAAACCCGCATGTGGAGCATTGGTTTGTGTGGGATGCTCTACCAGGTTCATTCCTAGATAATGCACTCAAAGGGCACTAAGCATAGAGTGTGAAAACTGAGTTTCCTTGAGAGCTGCTTGGAAGCCTGATGGTGTGTGAAGTTAGTGAGCCAAATGGAGTTTTTCTCCCACAAGAACCACTCGGCTGATCCTTCTTCAATATGCCCTTCACCAACATGCAGTGTTTCCTTGATTGAATTAGCTCTCACACCAATATTTGCGTCTAGAGCCTTTGCATTGAGGGCTATCTGAAAAGGGCTGTGGCGCTGAAGTTGCCTGTGAATGTGGAGTTGGTGGCATGGGAAACCGCATGTGGAGCATTCGTTTGTGTGGGATGCTCTACCAGCTTCATTTCAGGCCTAGGCACTCAAAGGGCACTAAGCATAGAGTGTGAAAACTGAGTTTCCTTGAGAGCTGCTTGGAAGCCTGATGGTGTGTGAAGTTAGTGAGCCAAATGGAGTTGTTCTCCCACAAGAACCACTCGGCTGATCCTTCTTCAATATGCCCTTCACCAACATGCAATGTTTCCTTGATTGAATTAGCTCTCACACCAATATTTGCGTCTAGAGCCTTTGCATTGAGGGCTATCTGAAAAGGGCTGTGGCGCTGAAGTTGCCTGTGAATGTGGAGTTTGGTGGCATGTGAAACCGCATGTGGAGCATTGGTTTGTGTGGGATGCTCTACCAGGTTCATTCCTAGATAATGCACTCAAAGGGCACTAACCATAGAGTGTGAAAACTGAGTTTCCTTGAGAGCTGCTTGGAAGCCTGATGGTGTGTGACGTTAGTGAGCCAAATGGAGTTGTTCTCCCACAAGAACCACTCGGTTGATCCTCTTCAATATGCCCTTCACCAACATGCAGTGTTTCCTTGATTGAATTAGCTCTCACACCAATATTTGCGTCTAGAGCCTTTGCATTGAGGGCTATCTGAAACGGCTGTGGCGCTGAAGTTGCCTGTGAATGTGGAGTTGTTGGCATGTGAAACCCGCATGTGGAGCATTCGTTTGTGTGGGATGCTCACCAAGCTTCGTTTCAGTCCTAGGCACTCAAAGGGCACTAAGCATAGAGTGTGAAAACTGAGTTTCCTTGAGAGCTGCTTGGAAGCCTGATGGTGTGTGAAGTTAGTGAGCCAAATGGAGTTGTTCTCCCACAAGAACCACTCGGCTGATCCTTCTTCAATATGCCCTTCACCAACATGCAGTGTTTCCTTGTTTGAATTAGCTCTCACACCAATATTTGCGTCTAGAGCCTTTGCATTGAGGGCTATCTGAAACGGCTGTGGCGCTGAAGTTGCCTGTGAATGTGGAGTTGGTAGCATGTGAAACCCGCATGTGGAGCATTCGTTTGTGTGGGATGCTCTACCAGGTTCATTCCTAGATAATGCACTCAAAGGGCACTAAGCATAGAGTGTGAAAAAGGAGTTTTCCTTGAGAGCTGCTTGGAAGCCTGATGGTGTGTGAAGTTAGTGAGCCAAATGGAGTTGTTCTCCCACAAGAACCACTCGGTTGATCCTTCTTCAATATGCCCTTCACCAACATGCAGTGTTTCCTTGATTGAATTAGCTCTCACACCAATATTTGCGTCTAGAGCCTTTGCATTGAGGGCTATCTGAAAACGGCTGTGGCGCTGAAGTTGCCTGTGAATGTGGAGATGTTGGCATGTGAAACCCGCATGTGGAGCATTCGTTTGTGTGGGATGCTCACCAAGCTTCGTTTCAGTCCTAGGCACTCAAAAGGCACTAAGCCATAGAGTGTGAAAACTGAGTTTCCTTGAGAGCTGCTTGGAAGCCTGATGGTGTGTGAAGTAGTGAGTCAAATGGAGTTGTTCTCCCACAAGAACCACTCGGCTGATCCTTCTTCAATATGCCCTTCACCAACATGCAGTGTTTCCTTGATTGAATTAGCTCTCACACCAATATTTGTGTCTAGAGCCTTTGCATTGAGGGCTATCTGAAAACGGCTGTGGCGCTGAAGTTGCCTGTGAATGTGGAGTTGGTGGCATGTGAAACCCGCATGTGGAGCATTCGTTTGTGTGGGATGCTCTACCAGGTTCATTCCTAGATAATGCACTCAAAGGGCACTAAGCATAGAGTGTGAAAACTGAGTTTCCTTGAGAGCTGCTTGGAAGCCTGATGTGTGTGAAGGTAGTGAGCCAAATGGAGTTGTTCTCCCACAAGAACCACTCGGCTGATCCTTCTTCAATATGCCCTTCACCAACATGCAGTGTTTCCTTGATTGAATTAGCTCTCACACCAATATTTGCGTCTAGAGCCTTTGCATTGAGGGCTATCTGAAAAGGCCTGTGGCGCTGAAGTTGCCTGTGAATGTGGAGTTGGTTGCATGTGAAACCCACATGTGGAGCATTCGTTTGTGTGGGATGCTCACCAAGCTTCATTTCAGTCCTAAGCACAGAAAGGGCAATAAGCATAGAGTGTGAAAACTGAGTTTCCTTGAGAGCTGCTTGGAAGCCTGATGGTGTGTGACGTTAGTGAGCCAATGGAGTTGTTCTCCCACAAGAACCACTCGGCTGATCCTTCTTCAATATGCCCTTCACCAACATGCAGTGTTTCCTTGATTGAATTAGCTCTCACACCAATATTTGCGTCTAGAGCCTTTGCATTGAGGGCTATCTGAAAACGGCTGTGGCACTGAAGTTGCCTGTGAATGTGGAGTTGGTGGCATGTGAAACCCGCATGTGGAGCATACGTTTGTGTGGGATGCTCTACCAGGTTCATTCCTAGATACTGCACTCAAAGGGCACTAAGCATAGAGTGTGAAAACTGAGTTTCCTTGAGAGCTGCTTGGAAGCCTGATGGTGTGTGAAGTTAGTGAGCCAAATGGAGTTGTTCTCCCACAAGAACCACTCGGCTGATCCTTCTTCAATATGCCCTTCTCCAACATGCAGTGTTTCCTTGATTGAATTAGCTCTCACACCAATATTTGCGTCTAGAGCCTTTGCATTGAAGGCTATCTGAAAAGGCCTGTGGCGCTGAAGTTGCCTGTGAATGTGGAGTTGGTGGCATGTGAAACCCGTATGTGGAGCATTCGTTTGTGTGGGATGCTCACCAAGCTTCATTTCAGGCCTAGGCACTCAAAGGGCACTAAGCATAGAGTGTGAAAACTGAGTTTCCTTGAGAGCTGCTTGGAAACCTGATGGTGTGTGAAGTTAGTGAGCCAAATGGAGTTGTTCTCCCAAAAGAACCACTCGGCTGATCCTTCTTCAATATGCCCTTCACCAACATGCAATGTTTCCTTGATTGAATTAGCTCTCACACCAATATTTGCGTCTAGAGCCTTTGCATTGAGGGCTATCTGAAAATGGCTGTGGCGCTGAAGTTGCCTGTGAATGTGGAGTTGGTTGCATGTGAAACCCGCATGTGGAGCATTGGTTTGTGTGGGATGCTCTACCAGGTTCATTCCTAGATAATGCACTCAAAGGGCACTAAGCATAGAGTGTGAAAACTGAGTTTCCTTGAGAGCTGCTTGGAAGCCTGATGGTGTGTGAAGTTAGTGAGCCAAATGGAGTTGTTCTCCCACAAGAACCACTCGGCTGATCCTTCTTCAATATGCCCTTCACCAACATGCAGTGTTTCCTTGTTTGAATTAGCTCTCACACCAATATTTGCGTCTAGAGCCTTTGCATTGAGGCCTATCTGAAAACGGCTGTGGCGCTGAAGTTGCCTGTGAATGTGGAGTTGGTGGCATGTGAAACCCGCATGTGGAGCATTGGTTTGTGTGGGATGCTCAACAAGCTTCATTTCAGTCCTAGGCACTCAAAGGGCACTAAGCATAGAGTGTGAAAACTGAGTTTCCTTGAGAGCTGCTTGGAAGCCTGATGGTGTGTGAAGTTAGTGAGCCAAATAGAGTTGTTCTCCCACAAGAACCACTCGGCTGATCCTTCTTCAATATGCCCTTCACCAACATGCAGTGTTTCCTTGATTGAATTAGCTCTCACACCAATATTTGCGTCTAGAGCCTTTGCATTGAGGGCTATCTGAAAACGGCTGTGGCGCTGAAGTTGCCTGTGAATGTGGAGTTGGTGGCATGTGAAACCCGCATGTGCAGCATTCGTTTGTGTGGGATGCTCACCAAGCTTCATTTCAGTCCTAGGCACTCAAAGGGCACTAAGCATAGAGTGTGATAACTGAGTTTCCTTGAGAGCTGCTTGGAAGCCTGATGGTGTGTGAAGTTAGTGAGCCAAATGGAGTTGTTCTCCCACAAGAACCACTCGGCTGATTCTCCTTCAATATGCCCTTCACCAACATGCAGTGTTTCCTTAATTGTATTAGCTCTCACACCAATATTTGCGCCTAGAGCCTTTGTATTGAGGGCTATCTGAAAACGGCTGTGGCGCTGAAGTTGCCTGTGAATGTGGAGTTGGTGGCATGTGAAACCCGCATGTGGAGCATTCGTTTGTGTGGGATGCTCACCAAGCTTCATTTCAGGCTTAGGCACTCAAAGGGCACTAAGCATAGAGTGTGAAAACTGAGTTTCCTTGAGAGCTGCTTGGAAGCCTGATGGTGTGTGAAGTTAGTGAGCCAAATGGAGTTGTTTTCCCATAAGAACCACTCGGCTGATCCTTCTTCAATATGCCCTTCACCAACATGCAGTGTTTCCTTGATTGAATTAGCTCTCACACCAATATTTGCGTCTAGAGCCTTTGCATTTAGGGCTATCTGAAAACGGCTGTGGCACTGAAGTTGCCTGTGAATGTGGAGTTTGTGGCATGTGAAACCCGCATGTGCAGCATTCGTTTGTGTGGGATGCTCACCAAGCTTCATTTCAGTCCTAGGCACTCAAAGGGCACTAAGCATAGAGTGTGATAACTGAGTTTCCTTGAGAGCTGCTTGGAAGCCTGATGGTGTGTGAAGTTAGTGAGCCAAATGGAGTTGTTCTCCCACAAGAACCACTCGGCTGATCCTTCTTCAATATGCCCTTCACCAACATGCAGTGTTTCCTTGTTTGAATTAGCTCTCACACCAATATTTGCGTCTAGAGCCTTTGCATTGAGGGCTATCTGAAAACGGCTGTGGCGCTGAAGTTGCCTGTGAATGTGGAGTTGGTAGCATGTGAAACCCGCATGTGGAGCATTCGTTTGTGTGGGATGCTCTACCAGGTTCATTCCTAGATAATGCACTCAAAGGGCACTAAGCATAGAGTGTGAAAAAGGAGTTTCCTTGAGAGCTGCTTGGAAGCCTGATGGTGTGTGAAGTTAGTGAGCCAAATGGAGTTGTTCTCCCACAAGAACCACTCGGTTGATCCTTCTTCAATATGCCCTTCACCAACATGCAGTGTTTCCTTGATTGAATTAGCTCTCACACCAATATTTGCGTCTAGAGCCTTTGCATTGAGGGCTATCTGAAAACGGCTGTGGCGCTGAAGTTGCCTGTGAATGTGGAGATGTTGGCATGTGAAACCCGCATGTGGAGCATTCGTTTGTGTGGGATGCTCACCAAGCTTCGTTTCAGTCCTAGGCACTCAAAAGGCACTAAGCATAGAGTGTGAAAACTGAGTTTCCTTGAGAGCTGCTTGGAAGCCTGATGGTGTGTGAAGTTAGTGAGTCAAATGGAGTTGTTCTCCCACAAGAACCACTCGGCTGATCCTTCTTCAATATGCCCTTCACCAACATGCAGTGTTTCCTTGATTGAATTAGCTCTCACACCAATATTTGTGTCTAGAGCCTTTGCATTGAGGGCTATCTGAAAACGGCTGTGGCGCTGAAGTTGCCTGTGAATGTGGAGTTGGTGGCATGTGAAACCCGCATGTGGAGCATTCGTTTGTGTGGGATGCTCTACCAGGTTCATTCCTAGATAATGCACTCAAAGGGCACTAAGCATAGAGTGTGAAAACTGAGTTTCCTTGAGAGCTGCTTGGAAGCCTGATGGTGTGTGAAGGTAGTGAGCCAAATGGAGTTGTTCTCCCACAAGAACCACTCGGCTGATCCTTCTTCAATATGCCCTTCACCAACATGCAGTGTTTCCTTGATTGAATTAGCTCTCACACCAATATTTGCGTCTAGAGCCTTTGCATTGAGGGCTATCTGAAAAGGCCTGTGGCGCTGAAGTTGCCTGTGAATGTGGAGTTGGTTGCATGTGAAACCCACATGTGGAGCATTCGTTTGTGTGGGATGCTCACCAAGCTTCATTTCAGTCCTAAGCACAGAAAGGGCAATAAGCATAGAGTGTGAAAACTGAGTTTCCTTGAGAGCTGCTTGGAAGCCTGATGGTGTGTGACGTTAGTGAGCCAATGGAGTTGTTCTCCCACAAGAACCACTCGGCTGATCCTTCTTCAATATGCCCTTCACCAACATGCAGTGTTTCCTTGATTGAATTAGCTCTCACACCAATATTTGCGTCTAGAGCCTTTGCATTGAGGGCTATCTGAAAACGGCTGTGGCACTGAAGTTGCCTGTGAATGTGGAGTTGGTGGCATGTGAAACCCGCATGTGGAGCATACGTTTGTGTGGGATGCTCTACCAGGTTCATTCCTAGATACTGCACTCAAAGGGCACTAAGCATAGAGTGTGAAAACTGAGTTTCCTTGAGAGCTGCTTGGAAGCCTGATGGTGTGTGAAGTTAGTGAGCCAAATGGAGTTGTTCTCCCACAAGAACCACTCGGCTGATCCTTCTTCAATATGCCCTTCTCCAACATGCAGTGTTTCCTTGATTGAATTAGCTCTCACACCAATATTTGCGTCTAGAGCCTTTGCATTGAAGGCTATCTGAAAAGGCCTGTGGCGCTGAAGTTGCCTGTGAATGTGGAGTTGGTGGCATGTGAAACCCGTATGTGGAGCATTCGTTTGTGTGGGATGCTCACCAAGCTTCATTTCAGGCCTAGGCACTCAAAGGGCACTAAGCATAGAGTGTGAAAACTGAGTTTCCTTGAGAGCTGCTTGGAAACCTGATGGTGTGTGAAGTTAGTGAGCCAAATGGAGTTGTTCTCCCAAAAGAACCACTCGGCTGATCCTTCTTCAATATGCCCTTCACCAACATGCAATGTTTCCTTGATTGAATTAGCTCTCACACCAATATTTGCGTCTAGAGCCTTTGCATTGAGGGCTATCTGAAAATGGCTGTGGCGCTGAAGTTGCCTGTGAATGTGGAGTTGGTTGCATGTGAAACCCGCATGTGGAGCATTGGTTTGTGTGGGATGCTCTACCAGGTTCATTCCTAGATAATGCACTCAAAGGGCACTAAGCATAGAGTGTGAAAACTGAGTTTCCTTGAGAGCTGCTTGGAAGCCTGATGGTGTGTGAAGTTAGTGAGCCAAATGGAGTTGTTCTCCCACAAGAACCACTCGGCTGATCCTTCTTCAATATGCCCTTCACCAACATGCAGTGTTTCCTTGTTTGAATTAGCTCTCACACCAATATTTGCGTCTAGAGCCTTTGCATTGAGGCCTATCTGAAAACGGCTGTGGCGCTGAAGTTGCCTGTGAATGTGGAGTTGGTGGCATGTGAAACCCGCATGTGGAGCATTGGTTTGTGTGGGATGCTCAACAAGCTTCATTTCAGTCCTAGGCACTCAAAGGGCACTAAGCATAGAGTGTGAAAACTGAGTTTCCTTGAGAGCTGCTTGGAAGCCTGATGGTGTGTGAAGTTAGTGAGCCAAATAGAGTTGTTCTCCCACAAGAACCACTCGGCTGATCCTTCTTCAATATGCCCTTCACCAACATGCAGTGTTTCCTTGATTGAATTAGCTCTCACACCAATATTTGCGTCTAGAGCCTTTGCATTGAGGGCTATCTGAAAACGGCTGTGGCGCTGAAGTTGCCTGTGAATGTGGAGTTGGTGGCATGTGAAACCCGCATGTGCAGCATTCGTTTGTGTGGGATGCTCACCAAGCTTCATTTCAGTCCTAGGCACTCAAAGGGCACTAAGCATAGAGTGTGATAACTGAGTTTCCTTGAGAGCTGCTTGGAAGCCAGATGTGTGTGAAGTTAGTGAGCCAAATGGAGTTGTTCTCCCACAAGAACCACTCGGCTGATTCTCCTTCAATATGCCCTTCACCAACATGCAGTGTTTCCTTAATTGTATTAGCTCTCACACCAATATTTGCGCCTAGAGCCTTTGTATTGAGGGCTATCTGAAAACGGCTGTGGCGCTGAAGTTGCCTGTGAATGTGGAGTTGGTGGCATGTGAAACCCGCATGTGGAGCATTCGTTTGTGTGGGATGCTCACCAAGCTTCATTTCAGGCTTAGGCACTCAAAGGGCACTAAGCATAGAGTGTGAAAACTGAGTTTCCTTGAGAGCTGCTTGGAAGCCTGATGGTGTGTGAAGTTAGTGAGCCAAATGGAGTTGTTTTCCCATAAGAACCACTCGGCTGATCCTTCTTCAATATGCCCTTCACCAACATGCAGTGTTTCCTTGATTGAATTAGCTCTCACACCAATATTTGCGTCTAGAGCCTTTGCATTTAGGGCTATCTGAAAACGGCTGTGGCACTGAAGTTGCCTGTGAATGTGGAGTTTGTGGCATGTGAAACCCGCATGTGCAGCATTCGTTTGTGTGGGATGCTCACCAAGCTTCATTTCAGTCCTAGGCACTCAAAGGGCACTAAGCATAGAGTGTGATAACTGAGTTTCCTTGAGAGCTGCTTGGAAGCCTGATGGTGTGTGAAGTTAGTGAGCCAAATGGAGTTGTTCTCCCACAAGAACCACTCGGCTGATCCTTCTTCAATATGCCCCTTCACCAACATGCAGTGTTTCCTTGATTGAATTAGCTCTCACACCAATATTTGCGTCTAGAGCCTTTGCATTGAGGGCTATCTGAAAAACGGGCTGTGGCACTGAAGTTGCCTGTGAATGTGGAGTTGGTGGCAATGTGAAACCCGCATGTGGAGCATTGGTTTGTGTGGGATGCTCTACCAGGTTCATTCCTAGATAATGCACTCAAAGGGCACTAAGCATAGAGTGTGAAAACTGAGTTTCCTTGAGAGCTGCTTGAAGCCTGATGGTGTGTGAAGTTAGTGAGCCAAATGGAGTTGTTCTCCCACAAGAACCACTCGGCTGATCCTTCTTCAATATGCCCTTCACCAACATGCAGTGTTTCCTTGATTGAATTAGCTCTCACACCAATATTTGCGTCTAGAGGCCTTTGCATTGAGGGCTATCTGAAAACGGCTGTGGCGCTGAAGTTGCCCTGTGAATGTGGAGTTGGTGGCATGTGAAACCCGCATGTGGGGCATTCGTTTGTGTGGGATGCTCTACCAGGTTCATTCCTAGATAATGCACTCAAAGGGCACTAAGCATAGAGTGTGAAAACTGAGTTTCCTTGAGAGCTGCTTGGAAGCCTGATGGTGTGTGAAGTTAGTGAGCCAAATGGAGTTGTTCTGCCACAAGAACCACTCGGCTGATCCTTCTTCAATATGCCTTTCACCAACATGCAGTGTTTTCCTTGATTGAATTAGCTCTCACACCAATATTTGCGTCTAGAGCCTTTGCATGAGGGCTATCTGAAAACGGCTGTGGCGCTGAAGTTGCCTGTGAATGTGGAGTTTGGTGGCATGTGAAACCCGCATGTGGAGCATTCGTTGGTGTGGGTTGCTCTACCAGGTTCATTCCTAGATACATGCACTCAAAGGGCACTAAGCATAGAGTGTGAAAACTGAGTTTCCTTGAGAGCTGCTTGGAAGCCTGATGGTGTGTGAAGTTAGTGAGGCCAAATGGAGTTGTTCTCCCACAAGAACCACTCAGCTGATCCTTCTTCAATACGCCCTTCACCAACATGCAGTGTTTCCTTGTTTGAATTAGCTCTCACACCAATATTTGCGTCTAGAGCCTTTGCATTGAGGGCTATCTGAAAACGGCTGTGGCGCTGAAGTTGCCTGTGAATGTGGAGTTGGTTGCATGTGAAACCCACAGGTGGAGCATTGGTTTGTGTGGGATGCTCACCAAGCTTCATTTCAGTCCTAGGCACTCAAAGGGCACTAAGTATAGAGTGTGAAAACTGAGTTTCCTTGAGAGCTGCTTGGAAGCCTGATGGTGTGTGAAGTTAGTGAGCCAAATGGAGTTGTTCTCCCACAAGAAACCACTCGGCTGATCCTTCTTCAATATGCCCTTCACCAACATGCAGTGTTTCCTTGATTGAATTAGCTCTCACACCAATATTTGCGTCTAGAGCCTTTGCATTGAGGGCTATCTGAAAACGGCTGTGGCGCTGAAGTTGCCTGTCAATGTGGAGTTGGTGGCATGTGAAACCCGCATGTGGAGCATTCGTTTGTGTGGGATGCTCTACCAGGTTCATTCCTAGATAATGCACTCAAAGGGCACTAAGCATAGAGTGTGAAAACTGAGTTCCTTGAGAGCTGCTTGGAAGCCTGATGGTGTGTGAAGTTAGTGAGCCAAATGGAGTTGTTCTCCCACAAGAACCACTCGGCTGATCCTTCTTCAATATGCCCTTCACCAACATGCAGTGTTTCCTTGTTTGAATTAGCTCTCACACCAATATTTGCGTCTAGAGGCTTTGCATTGAGGGCTATCTGAAAACGGCTGTGCGCTGAAGTTGCTGTGAATGTGGAGTTGGTGGCATGTGAAACCAGCATGTGGAGCATTCGTTTGTGTGGGATGCTCTACCAGGTTTATTCCTAGATAATGCACTCAAAGGGCACTAAGCATAGAGTGTGAAAACGGAGTTTCCTTGAGAGCTGCTTGGAAGCCTGATGGTGTGTGAAGTTAGTGACCCAAATGGAGTTGTTCTCCCACAAGAACCACTCGGCTGATCCTTCTTCAATATGCCCTTCACCAACATGCAGTGTTTCCTTGTTTGAATTAGCTCTCACACCAATATTTGCGTCTAGAGCCTTTGCATTGAGGGCTATCTGAAAAGGGCTGTGGCGCTGAAGTTGCCTGTGAATGTGGAGTTGGTGGCATGTGAAACCCGCATGTGGAGCATTCGTTTGTGTGGGATGCTCACCAATCTTCATTCAGTCCTAGGCACTCAAAGGGCACTAAGCATAGAGTGTGAAACTGAGTTTCCTTGAGAGCTGCTTGGAAGCCTGATGGTGTGTGAAGTTAGTGAGCCAAATGGAGTTGTTCTCCCACAAGAACCACTCGGCTGATCCTTCTTCAATATGCCCTTCACCAACATGCAGTGTTTCCTTGCTTTGAATTAGCTCTCACACCAATATTTGCGTCTAGAGCCTTTGCATTTAGGGCTATCTGAAAACGCTGTGGCGCTGAAGTTGCCTGTGAATGTGGAGTTGGTGGCATGTGAAACCCGCATGTGGAGCATTCGTTTGTGTGGGATGCTCTACCAGGTTCATTCCTAGATAATGCACTCAAAGGGCACTAAGCATAGAGTGTGAAAACTGAGTTTCCTTGAGAGCTGCTTGAAGCCTGATGGTGTGTGAAGTTAGTGAGCCAAATGGAGTTGGTTCTCCCACAAGAACCACTCGGCTGATCCTTCTTCAATATGCCCTTCACCAACATGCAGTGTTTCCTTGATTGAATTAGCTCTCACACCAATATTTGGCTCTAGAGCCTTTGCATTGAGGGCTATCTGAAAAGGGCTGTGGCGCTGAAGTTGCCTGTGAATGTGGAGTTGGTGGCATTGAAACCCGCATGTGGAGCATTCGTTTGTGTGGGATGCTCTACCAGCTTCATTTCAGTCCTAGGCACTCAAAGGGCACTAAGCATGGAGTGTGAAAACTGAGTTTCCTTGAGAGCTGCTTGAAAGCCTGATGATGTGTGAAGTTAGTGAGCCAAATGGAGTTGTTCTCCCACAGAACCCACTCGGCTGATCCTTCTTCAATATGCCCTTCACCAACATGCAATGTTTCCTTGATTGAATTAGCTCTCACACCAATATTTGCGTCTAGAGCCTTTGCATTGAGGGCTATCTGAAAACGGCTGTGGCGCTGAAGTTGCCTGTGAATGTGGAGTTGGTAGCATGTGAAACCCGCATGTGGAGCATTCGTTTGTGTGGGATTGCTCTACCAGGTTCATTCCTAGATAATGCACTCAAAGGGCACTAAGCATAGAGTGTGAAAAAGGAGTTTCCTTGAGAGCTGCTTGGAAGCCTGATGGTGTGTGAAGTTAGTGAGCCAAATGGAGTTGTTCTCTCCACAAGAACCACTCGGTTGATCCTTCTTCAATATGCCCTTCACCAACATGCAGTGTTTCCTTGATTGAATTAGCTCTCACACCAATATTTGCGTCTAGAGCCTTTGCATTGAGGGCTATCTGAAAACGACTGTGGCGCTGAAGTTGACTGTGAATGTGGAGTTGTTGGCATGTGAAACCCGCATGTGGAGCATTCGTTTGTCGTGGGATGCTCACCAAGCTTCGTTTCAGTCCTAGGCACTCAAAGGCACTAAGTCATAGAGTGTGAAAACTGAGTTTCCTTGAGAGCTGCTTGGAAGCCTGATGGTGTGTGAAGTTAGTGAGCCAAATGGAGTTGTTCTCCCACAAGAACCACTCGGCTGATCCTCTTTCCATATGCCCTTCACCAACATGCAGTGTTTCCCTTGATTGAATTAGCTCTCACACCAATATTTGCGTCTAGAGGCTTTGCATTGAGGGCTATCTGAAAACGGCTGTGGCGCTGAAGTTGCCTGTGAATGGTGGAGTTGGTGGCATGTGAAACCCGCATGTGGAGCATTCGTTTGTGTGGGATGCTCTACCATGTTCATTCCTAGATAATGCACTCAAAGGGCACTAAGCATAGAGTGTGAAAACTGAGTTTCCCTTGAGAGCTGCTTGGAAGCCTGATGGTGTGTGAAGTTAGTGAGCCAAATGGAGTTGTTCTGCCACAAGAAACACTCGGCTGATCCTTCTTCAATATGCCTTTCACCAACATGCAGTGTTTCTCTTTTTCATTGAATTAGCTCTCACACCAATATTTGCGTCTAGAGCCTTTGCATTGAGGGCTATCTGAAAACGGCTGTGGCGCTGAAGTTGCCTGTGAATGTGGAGTTGGTGGCATGTGAAACCCGCATGTGGAGATTCGTTGGTGTGGGTTGCTCTACAGGCTTCATTCCTAGATAATGCACTCAAAGGGCACTAAGCATAGAGTGTGAAAAACTGAAGTTTCCTTGAGAGCTGCTTGGAAGCCTGATGGTGTGTGAAGTTAGTGAGCCAAATGGAGTTGTTCTCCACAAGAACCACTCAGCTGATCCTTCTTCAATACGCCCTTCACCAACATGCAGTGTTTCCTTGTTTGAATTAGCTCTCACACCAATATTTGCGTCTAGAGCCTTTGCATTGAGGGCTATCTGAAAACGGCTGTGGCGCTGAAGTTGCCTGTGAATGTGGAGTTGGTTGCATGTGAAACCACAGGTGGAGCATTGGTTTGTGTGGGATGCTCACCAAGCTTCATTTCAGTCCTAGGCACTCAAAGGGCACTAAGTATAGAGTGTGAAAACTGAGTTTCCTTGAGAGCTGCTTGGAAGCCTGATGGTGTGTGAAGTTAGTGAGCCAAATGGAGTTGTTCTCCCACAAGAACCACTCGGCTGATCCTTCTTCAATATGCCCTTCACCAACATGCAGTGTTTCCTTGATTGAATTAGCTCTCACACCAATATTTGCGTCTAGAGCCTTTGCATTGAGGGCTATCTGAAAACGGCCTGTGGCGCTGAAGTTGCCTGGTCTATGTGGGAGTTGGTGGCATGTGAAACCCGCATGTGGAGGCATTCGTTGTGTGGTGGGATGCTCTAACCAGGTTCATTCTAGATAATGCACTCAAGGGGCACTAAGCATAGAGTGTGAAAACTGAGTTTCCTTGAGAGCTTGCTGGAAGCCTGATGGGGTGTGAAGTTAGTGAGCCAAATGGAGTTGTTCTCCCACAAGAACCACTCGGCTGATCCTTCTTTCAATATGGCCCTTCACCAACATGCAGTGTTTCCTTGTTTGAATTAGCTCTCACACCAATATTTTGCGTCTAGATGCCTTTGGCATTGAGGGCTATCTGAAAACGGCTGTGCGCTGAAGGTTTGCCTGTGAATGTGGAGTTGTTGGCATGTGAAACCGCATGTGGAGCATTCGTTTGTGTTGGGATGCTCTCTCCAGGTTTATTCCTAGATAATGCACTCAAAGGGCACTAAGCATAGAGTGTGAAAACGGAGTTTCCTTGAGAGCTGCTTGAAGCCTGATGGGTGTGTGAAGTTAGTGACCCAAATGGAGTTGTTCTCCCACAAGAACACACTCGGCTGATCCTTCTTCAATATGCCCTTCACCAACATGCAGTGTTTCCTGTTTGAATTAGCTCTCACACCAATATTTGCGTCTAGAGCCTTTGCATTGAGGGCTATCTGAAAAGGGCTGTGGCGCTGAAGTTGCCTGTGAATGTGGAGTTTGGTGGCATGTGAAAACCCGCATGTGGAGCATTCGTTTGTGTGGGATGCTCACCAATCTTCATTTCAGTCCTAGGCACTCAAAGGGCACTAAGCATAGAGTGTGAAAACTGAGTTTCCTTGAGAGCTGCTTGGAAGCTGATGGTGTGTGAAGTTAGTGAGCCAATGGAGTTTTTCTCCCACACAAACCACACTCGGCTGATCCTTCTTCAATATGCCCTTCACCAA